>NW_028327683.1:0-246703 GCF_031878675.1 Megascapheus bottae
TGAAGGGACTTGTGTGAAGTCATAGAATGGAGGTGTGTGAAGTCACAGAATCGAGGTGTGTGAAGTCAGAATGGAGGTGTGTGATGTCACGGAATGGAGGTGTATGAAGTCATAGAATGCAGGTGTGTGAAGTCATAGAATGGAGGTGTGTGAAGTCAGAATGGAGGTGTGTGAAGTCAGAATGGAGGTGTGTGAAGTCACAGAATGGAGGTTTGTGAACTCAGAATGGAGGTGTTTGAAGTCACAGAATGGACGTGTGTGAAGTCACAGAATGGAGGTATGTGAAGTCAGAATGGTGGTGTGTGAAGTCCCAGAATGGAGATGTGTGAGGTCAGAATGGAGGTGTGTGAAGTCACAGAATGTAGGTGTGTGAAGTCATAGTATGGAGGTTTTGAAGTCAGAATGGAGGTGTTTGAAGTCACAGAATGGAGGTGAGTGAAGTCACAGAGCGGGGGTGTGTAGTCATAGAATGGAGGTTTGTGAAGTCAGAGAATGGAGGTATGTGAAGACACAGAATGGAGGTTTGTGAAGTCAAAATTGAGGTGTGTGAATCAGAGAATGGAGGAGTGTGAAGTCTCGGAATGGAGGTGTGTGAAGTCAAAATGGAGGTGAGTGAAGTCACAGAATGGAGGTATGTGAGTCACAGAATGGAGGTGTATGAAGTCAGCGATTGGTGGTATGTGAAGTCATAAAATGAGGCATGTGAAGTCAGACAATGGAGGTGTGGAAAGTCAGAGAATGGAGGTGTGTGAAGTCATAGAATTGAAGTGTGTGAAGTCATAGAATGGAGGTATGTGAAGTCATAAATGGAGGTGTGTGAAGTCACAGAATGGAGGTGTGTGAAGTCACAGAATGGAGGTGTGTGAAGTCATAGAATGGAGTGTGTGAATCAAAGAGGAGGTGTGTGAAGTCAGAATGGACTTGTGTGAAGTCACAGAATGGAGGTGTTTGAACTAAAATGGAGGTGTGTGAAGTCACGAAATGGAGGTGTGTGAAGTCATAGAATGGAGGCGTGTGTAGTCATAGAATGGAGGTGTGTGAAGTCAGAATGGAGGTGTGTGAAGACATAGAATGGAGGTGTGTGAAGTCAGAATGTAGTTTTGTGAAGTCATAGAATGCAGGTGTGTGAAGTCAGAATGGAGGTGTGTGAACTCAGAATGGAGGTGTATGAAGTCACAGAATGGAGGTGTGTGAACTCAGTATGGAGGTGTTTGAAGTCACAGAATGGACGTGTGTGAAGTCACAGAATGGAGTTGTGTGAAGTCAGATAGGGGGTGTGTGAAGTCATAGAATGGATGTGTGTGCAGTCAGAATGGAGGTGTGTGAAGTCCTAGATGGAGGTGTGAAGTCACAGAATGGAGGTGTGTGAAGTCACAGAATGGAGGTGTGTGAAGTCATAGAATGGAGGTGTGTGAAGTCATAGAATGGAGGTGTGTGAAGTCAAAGAGGAGGTGTGTGAATTCAGAATGGACTTGTGTGAAGTCACAGAATGGAGGTGTGTGAACTCAGAATGGAGGTGTGTGAGGTCACGATATGGAGGTGTGTGAAGTCATAGAATAGAGGTGTGTGAAGTCACAGAATGGAGTTGGGTGAAGTCATAGAATGGAGGTGTATGAAGTGATAGAATGGAGGTGTGAAGTCACAGAATGGAGGTGTGTGAAGTCACAGAATGGAGGTGTGTGAAGTCACAGAATGCAGGTGTGTGAAGTCATAGAATGGAGGTGTGTGAAGTCATAGAATGGAGGTATGTGAAGTCAGAATGGAGGTGTGTGAAGTCAGAATGGAGGTGTTTGAATTCACAGAATGGACGTGTGTGAAGTCACAGAATGGAGGTGTGTGAAGTCATAGAATGCAGGTGTGTGAAGTCCCAGAATGGAGATGTGTGAAGTCAGAATGGAGGTTTGTGAAGTCACAGAATGGAGGTGTGTGAAGTCATAGTATGGGTGTTTTGAAGTCAGAATGGAGGTGTGTGATTAACAGAATGGAGGTGAGTGAAGTCACAGAGCAGGGGTGTGTAGTCATAGAATGGAGGTTTGTGAAGTCACAGAATGGAGGTGTGAAGACACAGAATGGAGGTTTGTGAAGTCAAAATTGAGGTGTGTGAAGTCAGAGAATGGAGGAGTGTGAAGTCACGGAATGGAGGTGTGTGAAGTCAAAATGGAAGTGTGTGAAGTCATAGAATGGAGGTATGTGAGGTCACAGAATGGAGGTGTGTGAAGGCAGAGAATGGAGGTGTGTGAAATCATAAATTGAGACGTGTGAAGTCAGACAATGGAGGTGTGTATGTCAGAGAATGGAGGTGTGTGATGTCATAGAATTGTGGTGTGTGAAGTCACAGAATGGAGGTATGTGAAGTCAAAATGGAGGTGTGTGAAGTCACAGAATGGAGATGAGTGAAGTCACAAGGGATGTGGGTAGTCATAGAATGGATGTTTGTGACGGCAGAGAATGTCGGTGTGTGAAGACACAGAATGAAGGTGAGTGAAGTCACAGTATGGAATTGTGTGAAGTCCTAGAATGGAGGTGTGTGAAGTCCTAGAATGGAGGTGAGTGAAGTCACAGAATGCAGGTGTGTGAAGTCACAGAATGGAGGTTTGTGAAGTTAAAATGTAGGTGTGTTAAGTCACAGAGTGGAGTTGTGTGAAGTCACAGAATGGAGGTGTGTGAAGTCAGAGAATGGAGTTGTGTGAAGTCACAGAATGGATGTATGTGAAGTCAGAATGGAGGTGTGTAAAGTCAGAGTGGAGGTATGTGAAGTCACAGAATGAAGGTGTGTGAAGTCACAGAATGGAGGTTTGTGAATTCAGAGTGGAGGTGTGTGAAGTCACAGAATGGAGGTGTGTGAAGTCATAGAATGGAGGTGTGTGAAGTCATAGAATGGCGGTGTGTGAAGTCATAGAATGGAGGTGTGTGAAGTCACAGAATGGAGATGTGAGAACTCAGAATGGAGGTGTGTGAGTCACAGAATGGAGGTGTGTGAAGACATAGTGTGGAGTTGTGTGAAGTCAGAATGGAGGTGTGTGAAGGCACAGAATGGAGGTGTGTGAAGTAACAGAATGGAGGTGTGTGAAGTCACAGAATGGAGGTGAGTGAAGTCATAGAATGCAGGTGTGGGAAGTCACAGAATGGAGGTATGTGAAGTCATAGAATGGAGGTTTGTGAAGTCATAATGGAGGTGTGTGAAGTCACAGAATGGAGGTGAGTGAAGTCACAGAGGGGGGGTGTGTAGGCATAGAATGGAGGTTTGTGACGGCAGAGAATGGAGGTGTGTGAAGACACAGAAGGAAGGTGAGTGAAGTCACATTATGGAATTGTGTGAAGTCCTAGAATGGAGGTGTGTGAAGTCCTAGAATGGAGGTGAGTGAAGTCACAGAATGCAGGTGTGTGAAGTCACAGAATGGAAGTGAAGTCAGAATGGTGGTGTGTGAAGTCATAGAATGGAGGTGTGTGAGGTCACAGAATGGAGGTGTGTGAAGTCAGATTGGAGGTGTGTGAAGTCATCGAATGGAGGTGTGTGCAGTCAGAATGTAGGTGTGTGAAGTAATAAATGGAGGTGTGAGAAGTCACAGAATGGAGGTGTGTGAAGTCACACAATGGAGGTGTGTGAAGTAATAGAATGGAGGTGTGTGAAATCAAAGAGGAGCTGTGTGAAGTCAGAATGGACTTGTGTGAAGTCACAGAATGGAGGTGTGTGAACTCAGAATGGAGGTGTGTGAAGTCACGAAATGGAGGTGTGTGAAGTCAGAATGTAGTTGTGTGAAGTCATAGAATGGAGTTGGGTGAAGTCACAGAATGGAGGTGTGTGAAGTCACAGAATGGAGGTGTGTGAAGTCAGAAAATGGAGGTGTGTGAAGTCCCAGAATGGAGGTGTGTGTAGTCACAGAAAGGAGGTGTGTGAAGTCATAAAATCTAGGTGTGTGAAGTCAAAGAGGAGGTGTGTGAAGTCAGAATGGAGGTGTGTAATCTCAGAATGGAGGTGTGTGAAATCACGGAATGGAGGTGTGTGAGGTCATAGAATGGACGAGTGTGAAGTCATAGAGTGGAGGTGTGTGA
Organism: Megascapheus bottae; assembly: GCF_031878675.1. NCBI lineage: Eukaryota > Metazoa > Chordata > Mammalia > Rodentia > Geomyidae > Megascapheus > Megascapheus bottae. Next base: position 4,054 of record NW_028327683.1, read on the forward strand.
AGTCAGAATGGAGGTGTGTGAACTCAGAATGGAGGTGTGGGAAATCACAGAATGAAGGTGTGTGAAGTCATAGAATGGAAGTGTGTGAAGTCATAGCATGGAGGTGTGTGAAGTCACAGAATGGATGTGTGTGAACTCAGAATGGAGGTTTGTGACGTCAAAGAATGGAGGTGTGTGAAGTCGTAGAATGGAGGTGTGTGAAGTCATAGAATGGAGGTGTGTGAAGTCAGAATGGAGGTGTGTGAAGTCAGAATGGAGGTGTGTGAAGTCACAGAATGGAGGTATGTGAACTCAGAATGGAGGTGTTTGATGTCACAGAATGGAGATGTGTGAAGTAATAGAATGGAGGTTTGTGAAGTCATAGAATGGAGGTGTGTGAAGTCACAATGGAGGTGTGTGAAGCCACAGAATGGATTTGTGTGGAGTCACAGAATGGAGGTGTGTGAATTGAAAGAATGGAGGTGTGTGAAGACAGAATTGAGGTGTGTGAAGTCATAGGATGGTGGTGTGTGAACTCACAGAATGGAGGTGTGTGAAGTCATAGAACGGAGGTGTGTGAAGTCAAAGAGTGGGTGTGTGAAGTCAGAATGGTGGTGTGTGAAGTCACAGAAGGGTGGTGTGTGAATTCAGAATGAAGGTGTGTGAAGTCAAAAAATGGAGGTGTGTGAAGTCAAAAATGGAGGTGTGTGAAGTCATAGAAGGGACTTGTGTGAAGTCATAGAATGGAGGTGTGTGAAGTCACAGAATCGAGGTGTGTGAAGTCAGAATGGAGATTTGTGAAGTCATAGAATGGATGTTTGTGAAGTAAGAATGGAGGTGTGTGAAATCATAGAATGGAGGTTTGTGAAGTCACAGAATGGAGGTATGTGTAGTCAGAATGGAGGTGTGTGATGTCACGGAATGGAGGTGTATGAAGTCATAGAATGCAAGTGTGTGAAGTCATAGAATGGAGGTGTGTGAAGTCAGAATGGAGGTGTGTGAAGACAGAATTGAGGTGTGTGAAGTCATAGGATGGTGGTGTGTGAACTCACAGAATGGAGGTGTGTGAAGTCACAGAATGGAGGTGTGTGAAGTCATAGAACGGAGGTGTGTGAAGTCAAAGAGTGGGTGTGTGAAGTCAGAATGGTGGTGTGTGAAGTCACAGAAGGGTGGTGTGTGAATTCAGAATGAAGGTGTGTGAAGTCAAAAAATGGAGGTGTGTGAAGTCACAGAATGGAGGTGTGTGAACTCAGAATGGAGGTGTTTGAAGTCACAGAATGGACGTGTGTGAAGTCACAGAATGGAGGTATGTGAAGTCAGAATGGAGGTGTGTGAAGTCCCAGAATGGAGATGTGTGAAGTCAGAATGGAGGTGTGTGAAGTCACAGAATGTAGGTGTGTGAAGTCATAGTATGGAGGTGAGTGAAGTCAGAGAGCGGGGGTGTGTAGTCATAGAATGGAGGTTTGTGAAGTCAGAGAATGGAGGTATGTGAAGACACAGAATGGAGGTTTGTGAAGTCAAAATTGAGGTGTGTGAAGTCAGAGAATGGAGGAGTGTGAAGTCACGGAATGGAGGTGTGTGAAGTCAAAATGGAGGTGAGTGAAGTCACAGAATGGAGGTATGTGAGTCACAGAATGGAGGTGCATGAAGTCAGAGAATGGAGGTATGTGAAATCATAAAATGAGGCGTGTGAAGTCAGACAATGGAGGTGTGTAAAGTCAGAGAATGGAGGTGTGTGAAGTCATAGAATTGAGGTGTGTGAAGTCATAGAATGGAGGTGTGTGAAGTCATAGATGGAGGTGTGTGAAGTCACAGAATGGAGGTGTGTGAAGTCGCAGAATGGAGGTGTGTGAAGTCATAGAATGGAGGTGTGTGAAGTCAAAGAGGAGGTGTGTGAAGTCAGAATGGACTTGTGTGAAGTCACAGAATGGAGGTGTTTGAACTCAAAATGGAGGTGTGTGAAGTCACGAAATGGAGGTGTGTGAAGTCATAGAATGGAGGCGTGTGTAGTCATAGAATGCAGGTGTGTGAAGTCAGAATGGAGGTGTGTGAAGTCAGAATGGAGGTGTATGAAGTCACAGAATGGAGGTGTGTGAACTCAGTATGGAGGTGTTTGAAGTCACAGAATGGACGTGTGTGAAGTCACAGAATGGAGTTGTGTGAAGTCAGATTGGAGGTGTGTGAAGTCATAGAATGGATGTGTGTGCAGTCAGAATGGAGGTGTGTGAAGTCACAGAATGGAGGTGTGTGAAGTCACAGAATGGAGGTGTGTGAAGTCATAGAATGGAGGTGTGTGAAGTCACAGAGGAGGTGTGTGAATTCAGAATGGACTTGTGTGAAGTCACAGAATGGAGGTGTGTGAAGTCAGAATTGAGGTGTGTGAAGTCAAGACTAGAGGTGTGTGAAGTCATAGAATGGCGGTGTGTGAAGTCATATAATGGAGGTGTGTGAGGTCACGAAATGGAGGTGTGTGAAGTCATAGAATGGACGTGTGTGAAGTCATAGATTGGAGGTGTGTGAAGTCAGATTGGAGGTGTGTGAGGTCACGAAATGGAAGTGTGTGAAGTCACAGAATGGAGATGTGTGAAGTCACAGAATGCAGGTGTGTGAAGTCATAGAATGGAGGTGTGTGAAGTCAAAGAATGGCGGTGTGTGAAGTCATAGAATGGAGGTGTGCGAAGTCACAGAATGGACGTGTGTGAACTCAGAATGGAGTTGTGTGAAGTCACATAACGGAGGTGTGTGAAGACATAGTATGGAGTTGTGTGAAGTCAGAATGGAGGTGTGTGAAGTCACAGAATGGAGGTGTATGACGTCACAGAATGGAGGTGTGTGATGTCATAGAATGCAGGTGTCTGAAGTCACAGAATGGAGATGTGTGAAGTTAGATGGGGGTGTGTAAAGTCACAGAATGGAGGTGTGTGAAGTCATAGAATGGAGATTTGTGAAGTCAGAATGGAGGTGTCTGAAGTCATAGAATGGAGGTGATTGAATTCACAGAACGGGGGTGTGTAGTTATAGAATGGAGGTTTGTGAAGTCAGAGAATGGAGGTGTGTGAAGACAGAGAATGGAGGTGAGTGAAGTCACAGAATGGAGGTTTGTGAAATCAAAATTGAGGTGTGTGAAGTCAGAGAATGGTGGAGTGTGAAGTCACGGAATGGAGGTGTGTGAAGTGAAAATGGAGGTGTGTGAAGTCACAGAATGGAGGTGTGTGAACACAGAATGGAGGTGTTTGAAGTCACAGAATGGACGTGTGTGAAGTCACAGAATGGAGGTGTGTGAAGTCACAGAATGGAGGTGTGTAAACTCAGAATGGAGGTGTTTGAATTCACAGAATGGACGTGTGTGAAGTCGCAGAATGGAGGTGTGTGAAGTCATAGAATGCAGGTGTGTGAAGTCCCAGAATGGAGATGTGTGAAGTCAAAATGGAGGTGTGTGAAGTCACAGAATGGAGGTGTGTGAAGTCATAGTATGTGTGTTTTGAAGTCAGAATGGAGGTGTGTGATTAACAGAATGGAGGTGAGTGAAGGCACAGAGAAGGGGTGTGTAGTCATAGAATGGAGGTTTGTGAAGTCAGAGAATGGAGGTGTGAAGACACAGAATGGAGGTTTGTGAAGTCAAAATTGAGGTGTGTGAAGTCAGAGAATGGAGGAGTGTGAAGTCACGGAATGGAGGTGTGTGAAGTCAAAATGGAAGTGTGTGAAGTCACAGAATGGGGGTATTTGAGGTCACAGAATGGAGGTGTGTGAAGTCAGAGATTGGAGGTGTGTGATGTCATAGAATTGTGGTGTGTGAAGTCACAGAATGGAGGTGTGTGAAGTCAAAATGGAGGTGTGTGAAGTCACAGAATGGAGGTGAGTGAAGTCACAAGGGATGTGGGTAGTCATAGAATGGATGTTTGTGACGGCAGAGAATGGAGGTGTGTGAAGACACAGAATGAAGGTGAGTGAAGTCACAGTATGGAATTGTGTGAAGTCCTAGAATGGAGGTGTGTGAAGTCCTAGAATGGAGGTGAGTGAAGTCACAGAATGCAGGTGTGTGAAGTCACAGAATGGAGGTTTGTGAAGTTAAAATGTAGGTGTGTTAAGTCACAGAATGGAGGTTTGTTAAGTCACAGAATGGAGGTGTGTGAAGTCATAGAATTGAGGTGTGTGAAGTCACAGAATGGAGGTGAGTGAAGTCAAAATGGAGGTGTGTGAAGTCAGAGAATGGAGGTGTGTGAAATCATAGGAAGGAGCCGTGTGAAGTCAGAAAATGGAGGGTTATGAAGTCAGAGAATGGAGGTGTTTGAAGTCATAGAATGGAGGTGTGTGAAGTCACAGAATGGAGGTGTGTGAAGTCAAAATTGAGGTGTGAGAAGTCATAGAATGGAGGTGTATGAAGTCAGAATGTAGGTGTGTGAAGTCATAGAATGGAGGTGCGTGAAGTCACAGAATGGAGGTGTTTGAAGTCAGAGAATAGAGGGGTGTTAAGTCATAGAATGGAGGTGTGTGAAGTCAAAGAGGAGGTGTGTGAAGTAAGAATGAAGGTGTGTGAAGTCACAGAATGGAGGTGTGTGAACTAAGAATGGAGGTGTGTGAAGTCACATAATGGAGGAGTGTGAAGTCATACAATGGACGTGTGTGAAGTCATACAATCTAGGTGTGTGAAGTAAGAATGGAGGTGTGTGAAGTCAGAGTGGAGGTGTGCGAAGTCACAGAATGGAGGTGTGTGAAGTCATAGAATGGAGGTGTGTGAAGTCACAGAATGGTTGTGTGTGAATACAGAATGGAGGTGTGTGAAGTCACAGAATGCAGGTGTGTGAAGATATAGTATGGAGTGTGTGAAGTCAGAATGGAGGTGTGTGAGGTCATACAATGGAGGATTGTGAAGTCACAGAATGGAGGTGAGTGAAGTCACAGTATGGGATTGTGTGAAGTCCTAGAATGGAGGTGTGTGAAGTCCTAGAATAGAGGTGAGTGAAGTCACAGAATGCCGGTGTGTGAAGTCACAGAATGGAGGTGTGTAAACTCATAGATTGGATGTGTGTGAAGTCAGATTGGAGGTGTGTGAAGTCAGAGTGGAGGTGTGTGAAGTCACAGAATGAAGGTGTGTGAAGTCGCAGAATGGAGGTGTGTGAAGTCAGAGTGGAGGTGTGTGAAGTCGCAGAATGGAGGTGTGTGAAGTCATAGAATGGCGGTGTGTGAAGTTATAGAATGGAGGAGTGTGAAGTGACAGAATGGAGGTGTGTGAACTCAGAATGGAGGTGTGTGAGTCACAGAATGGAGGTGTGTGAAGTAATAGAATGGAGGTGTGTGAAGTCACAGAATGGAAGTGAGTGAAGTGATAGAATGCAGGTGTGTGAAGTCACAGAATGGAGGTGTGTGAAGTCATAGAATGGAGGTTTGTGAAGTCAGAATGGAGGTGTGTGAAGTCACAGAATGGAGGTGAGTGAAGTCACAGAGGGGGGGTGTGTAGGCATAGAATGGAGGTTTGTGATGTCAGAGAATGGAGGTGTGTGAAGACACAGAATGAAGGTGAGTGAAGTCAAATTATGAAATTGTGTGAAGTCCTAGAATGGAGGTGTGTGAAGTCCAAGAATGGAGGTGAGTGAAGTCAACGAATGCAGGTGTGTGAAGTCACAGAATAGAGGTTTGTGAAGTTAAAATGTAGGTGAGTTAAGTCACAGAATGGAGGTATGTGAAGTCACAGAATGGAGGTGTGTGAAGTCAGAGAATGGAGTTGTGTGAAGTCATAGAATGGAGGTGTGTGAAGTCACAGAATGGAGGTGTTTGAAGTCACAGAATTGAGGTGTGTGAAGTCAGAATGGTGGTGTGTGAAGTCATCGAATGGAGGTGTGTGCAGTCAGAATGTAGGTGTGTGAAGTCATAAATGGAGGTTTGTGAAGTCACAGAATGGATGTGTTTGAAGTCACAGAATGGAGGTGTGTGAAGTCATAGAATGGAGGTGTGTGAAGTCAAAGAGGAGGTGTGTGAAGTCACAGAATGGAGATGTGTGAAGTCAGAATGGAGGTGTGTGAAGTCACAAAATGGAGGTGTGTGAAGTCATAGAATGGAGGTTTGTGAAGTCAGAATGGAGGTGTGTGAAGTCACAGAATGGAGGTGATTGAATTCACAGAACGGGGGTGTGTAGTTATAGAATGGAGTTTTGTGAAGTCAGAGTATGGAGGTGTGTGAAGACACAGAATGGATGTGAGTGAAGTCACAGTATGGAATTGTGTGAAATCCTTGAATGGAGGTTTGGGAAGTACTAGAATGGAGGTGTGTGACGTCACATAATGCAGGTGTGTGAAGTCACAGAATGGAGGTGTGTGACGTCATAGAATGCAGGTGTGTGAATTCCCAGAATGGAGATGTGTGAAGTCAGAATGGAGGTGTGTGAAGTCCCAGAATTGAGGTGTGTGAAGTCACAGAGCGGGGGTGTGTAGTCATAGAATGGAGGTTTGTGAAGTCAGAGAATGGAGGTGTGAGAACACACAGAATGGAGGTGAGTGAAGTCACAGAATGGAGGTTTGTGAAATGAAAATTGAGGTGTGTGAAGTCAGAGAATGGAGGAGTGTGAAGTCACCGAATGGAGGTGTGTGAAGTGAAAATGGAGGTGTGTGAAGTCACAGAATGGAGGTATGTGAAGTCACAGAAGGGGGTGTGTGAAGTCAGAGAATGGAGGTGTGTGAAATCATACAATGAGGCGTGTGAAGTCAGATAATTGAGGTGTGTAAAGTCAGAGAATGGAGGTGTGTGAAGTCATAGAATTGAGGTGTGTGAAGTCACAGAATGGAGGTGAGTGAAGTCAAAATGGAGGTGTGTGAAGTCAGAGAATGGAGGTGTGTGAAATCATAGAATGGAGGCGTGTGAAGTCAGAGAATGGAGGTGTGTGAAGTCAGAGAATGGAGGTGTGTGAAGTCATAGAATGGAGGTGTGTGAAGTCAAAGAGGAGGTGTGTGAAGTCAGAATGGACTTGTGTGAAGTCACAGAATGGAGGTGTGTGAACTCAGAATGGAGGTGTGTGAAGTCACGAAATGGAGGTGTGTGAAGTCATAGAATGGAGGCGTGTGTAGTCATAGAATTGAGGTGTGTGAAGTCAGAATGGAGGTGTGTGAAGACATAGAATGGAGGTGTGTGAAGTCAGAATGTAGTTGTGTGAAGACATAGAATGCAGGTGTGTGAAGTCAGAATGGAGGTGTGTGAAGTCAGAATGGACGTGTGTGAAGTCACAGAATGGAGGTGTGTGAACTCAGTATGGAGGTGTTTGAAGTCACAGAATGAACGTGTGTGAAGTCACAGAATGGAGTTGTGTGAAGTCACAGAATGGAGGTGTGTGACCTCAGAATGGAGGTGTGTGAGGTCACGAAATGGAGGTGTGTGAAGTCATAGAATAGAGGTGTGTAAAGTCACAGAATGGAGATGGGTGAAGTCATAGAATGGAGGTGTGTGAAGTCAAAGAGGAGGTGTGTGAATTCAGAATGGACTTCTGTGAAGTCACAGATGGAGGTGTGTGAACTCAGAATGGAGGTGTGTGAGGTCACGATATGGAGGTGTGTGAAGTCATAGAATAGAGGTGTGTGAAGTCACAGAATGGAGTTGGGTGAAGTCATAGAATGGAGGTGTATGAAGTGATAGAATGGATGTGTGAAGTCACAGAATGGAGGTGTTTGAAGTCACAGAATGGAGGTGTGTGAAGTCACAGAATGCAGGTGTGTGAAGTCATAGAATTGAGGTGTGTGAAGTCATAGAATGGAGGTATGTGAAGTTAGAATGGAGGTGTGTGAAGTCAGAATGGAGGTGTGTGAAGTCACAGAATGGAGGTATGTGAACTCAGAATGGAGGTGTTTGAAGTGTCAGAATCGAGATATGTGAAGTCATAGAATGGAGGTGTGTGAAGTCATAGAATGGAGGTGTGTGAATTCACAATGTAGGTGTGTGAAGTCACAGAATGGAGTTGTGTGAAATCAGAATGAAGGTGTGTGAAGTCACAGAATGAAGGTGTGTGAAGTCACAGAATAGAGGTGTGTGAAGTCACAGAATGGAGGTTTGTGAAGTCACAGAATGAAGGTGTGTGAAGTCAGAATTGAGGTGTGTGAAATCATAGAATTGAGGTGTGTGAAGTCAGAATGGACGTTTGTGAAGTCATAGAATGGTGGTGTGTGAAGTCACAGAATGGAGGTGTGTGAAGTCACAGAATGGAGGTGTGTGAAGTCATAGAACGGAGGTGTGTGAAATCAAAGAGGGGGTGTGTGAAGTAAGAATGGAGGTGTGTGAAGTCACAGTATAGAGGTGTGTGAATTCAGAATGAAGGTGTGTGAAGTCACAGAATGGAGTTGTGTGAAGTCATAGAATGGACGTGTGAGATCATAGAATGGAGGTGTGTGAAGTCACAGAATGGAGGTTTGTGAAGTCAGAATGGAGATGTGTGAAGTCAGAGAATGGATGTTTGTGAAGTAAGAATGGAGTTGTGTGAAATCATAGAATAGAGGTTTGTTAAGTCACAGAATGGAGGTGTGTGAAATCATAGAATGGAGGTGTGTGAAGTCGTACAATGGCGGTGTGTGAAGTCATAGAATGGAGGTGCGTGAAGTCACAGAATGGAGGTGTGTGAAGTCAGAATGGAGGTGTGTGATGTCACGGAATGGAGGTGTGTGAAGTCATAGAATGCAGGTGTGTGAAGTCACAGAATGGAGGTGTGTGAACTCAGAATGGAGGTATTTGAAGTCACCGAAAGGACGTTTGTGAAGTCACAGAATGGAGGTGTGTGAAGTCACAGAATGGAGGTGTGTGAAGTCACGGAATGAAGGTGCGTGAAGTCATAGAATGGAGGTGTGTGAAGTCAAAGAGGAGGTGTGTGAAGTCAGAATGGACTTCTGTGAAGTCACAGAATGGAGGTGTGTGAACTCAGAATGGAGGTGTGTGAGGTCACGAAATGGAGGTGTGTGAAGTCATAGAATGGACGTGTGTGAAGTCATAGAATGGAGGTGTGTGAAGTCAGATTGGAGGTGTGTGAAGTCAGAATGGAGGTGGGTGATATCATAGAATGGATGTTTGTGAACTAAGAATAGAGATGTGTGAAGTCATCGAATGGAGGTGTGTGAAGTCACAGAATGGAGTTGGGTGAAGTCATATAATGGAGGTGTGTGAAGTGATAGAATGGAGGTGTGAAGTCACAGAATGGAGGTTTGTGAAGTCACAGAAAGGAGGTGTGTGAAGTCACAGAATGCAGGTGTGTGAAGTCATAGAATGGAGGTGAGTGAAGTCATAGAATGGCGGTGTGTGAAGTCATAGAATGGAGGTGTGCGAAGTCACAGAATGGACGTGTGTGAACTCAGAATGGAGTTGTGTGAAGTCACATAATGGAGGTGTGTGAAGACGTAGTATGGAGTTGTGTGAAGTCAGAATGGAGGTGTGTGAAGTCACAGAATGGAGGTGTATGAAGTCACAGAATGGAGTTGTGTGATGTCATAGAATGCAGGTGTCTGAAGTCACAGAATGGAGATGTGTGAAGTCAGAATGGAGGTGTCTGAAGTCACAGAATGGAGGTATGTGAAGTCATAGAATGGAGGTTTGTGAAGTCAGAATGGAGGAGTCTGAAGTCACAGAATGGAGGTGATTGAATTCACAGAACAGGGGGAGTGCAGTTATAGAATGGAGGTTTGTGAAGTCAGAGAATGGAGGTGTGTGAAGACACAGAATGGATGTGAATGAAGACACAGTACGGAATTGTGTGAAGTTCTGGAATGGAGGTTTGTGAAGTCCTAAAATGGAGGTGTGTGACGTCACATAATGCAGGTGTGTGAAGTCACAGAATGGAGGTGTGTGACGTCATAGAATGCAGGTGTGTGAAGTCCCAGAATGGAGATGTGTGAAGTCAGAATGGAGGTGTGTGAAGTCACAGAATGGAGGTGTGTGAAGTCATAGTATGGAGGTTTTGAAGTCACAATGGAGGTGTGTGAAGTCACAAAATGGAGGTGAGTGAAGTCACAGAGCGGGGGTGTGTAGTCATAGAATGTAGGTTTGTGAAGTCAGAGAATGGAGGTGTGTGAAGACACAGAATGGAGGTGTGTGAAGTCACAGAATGGAGGTTTCTGAAATCAAAATTGAGGTGTGTGAAGTCAGAGAATGGTGGACTGTGAAGTCACGGAATGGAGGTGTGTGAATTTAAAGTGGAGGTGTGTGAAGTCACAGAATGGAGGTGTGTGAAGTCACAGAATGGAGGTGTGTGAAGTCAGAGAATGAAGGTGTGTGAAATCATACAATGAGGCGTGTGAAGTCAGACAATCGAGGTGAGTAAAGTCAGAGAATGGAGGTGTGTGAAGTCATAGAATTGAGGTGTGTGATGTCACAGAATGGAGGTGAGTGAAGTCAAAATGGAGGTGTGTGAAGTCAGAAAATGGAGGTGTGTGAAATCATAGAATGGAGGCGTGTGAAGTCAGACAATGGAGGTGTGTGAAGTCAGAGAATGGAGGTGTGTGAAGTCATAGAATGGAGGTGTGTGATGTCACAGAATAGAGGTGTGTGAAGTCAAAATTGAGGTGTGAGAAGTCATAGAATGGAGGTGTGTGAAGTCAGAATGTAGGTGTGTGAAGTCACAGAATGGAGGTATGTGAAGTCACAGAATGGAGGTGTGTGAAGTCAGAGTATTGAGGTGTGTGAAATCATAAAATGAGAAGTGTGAAGTCAGACAATGGAGGTGTGTAAGTCAGAGAATGGAGGTGTGTGATGTCATAGAATTGTGGTGTGTGAAGTCAGAGAATGGAGTAGTGTGAAGTCATAGAATGGAGGTGTGTGAAGTCACAGAATGGAGGTGTGTGAAGTCAAAATGGTGGTGTGGGAAGTCATACAATGGAGGTTTGTGAGGTCACAGAATGGAGGTGTGTGAAGTCAGAATGTAGGTGTGTGAAGTCATAAATGGAGGTGTGTGAAGTCACAAAATGGAGGTGTGTGAAGTCACAGAATGGAGGTGTGTGAAGTCATAGAATGGAGGTGTGTGAAGTCACAGAATCTAGGTGTGCGAACTCAGAATGGACTTGTGTGAAGTCACAGAAATTAGGTTTGTGAACTCAGAATGGAGGTGTGTGAATTCACGAAATAGAGGTGTGTGAAGTCATAGAATGGACATGTGTGTAGTCATAGAATGGAGGTGTGTGAAGTCAGAATGGAGGTGTGTGTAGTCATAGAATGGAGGTGTGTGAAGTCAGAATGTAGTCGTGTGAAGTCATAGAATGGAGGTGTGTGAAGTCAGAATGGAGGTGTGTGAAGTCAGAATGGAGGTGTGGGAAGTCACAGAATGGAGGTGTGTGAACTCAGAATGGAGGTATTTGAAGTCACAGAAAGGACGTTTGTGAAGTCACAGAATGGAGGTGTGTGAAGTCACAGAATGGAGGTGTGTGAAGTCACGGAATGAAGGTGCGTGAAGTCATAGAATGGAGGTGTGTGAAGTCAAAGAGGAGGTGTGTGAAGTCAGAACGGACTTCTGTGAAGTCACAGAATGAAGGTGTGTGAACTCAGAATGGAGGTGTGTGAGGTCACGAAAAGGAGGTTTGTGAAGTCATAGAATGGACGTGTGTGAAGTCATAGAATGGAGGTGTGTGAAGTCAGATTGGAGGTGTGTGAAGTCAGAATGGAGGTGGGTGATATCATAGAATGGATGTTTGTGAAGTAAGAATAGAGATGTGTGAAGTCATCGAATGGAGGTGTGTGAAGTCACAGAATGGAGTTGGGTGAAGTCATAGAATGGAGGTGTGTGAAGTGATAGAATGGAGGTGTGAAGTCACAGAATGCAGGTGTGTGAAGTCATAGAATGGAGGTGTGTGAAGTCATAGAATGGCGGTGTGTGAAGTCATAGAATGGAGGTGTGCGAAGTCACAGAATGGACGTGTGTGAACTCAGAATGGAGTTGTATGAAGTCACATAATGGAGGTGTGTGAAGTCATAGAATGGAGGTTTGTGAAGTCAGAATGGAGGTGTCTGAATTCACAGAATGGAGGTGATTGAATTCACATAACAGGGGGTGTGCAGTTATAGAATGGAGGTTTGTGAAGTCAGAGAATGGAGGTGTGTGAAGACACAGAATGGATGTGCATGAAGACACAGTATGGAATTGTGTGAAGTTCTAGAATGGAGGTTTGTGAAGTCCTAAAATGGAGGTGTGTGACGTCACATAATGCAGGTGTGTGAAGTCACAGAATGGAGGTGTGTGACGTCATAGAATGCAGGTGTGTGAAGTCCCAGAATGGAGATGTGTGAAGTCAGAATGGAGGTGTGTGAAGTCAAAGAATGAAGGTGTGTGAAGTCATAGTATGGAGGTTTTGAAGTCAGAATGGAGGTGTGTGAAGTCACAGAATGGAGGTGAGTGAAGTCACAGAGTGGGGGTGTGTAGTCATAGAATGTAGGTTTGTGAAGTCAGAGAATGGAGGTGTGTGAAGACACAGAATGGAGGTGAGTGAAGTCACAGAATGGAGGTTTGTGAAATCAAAATTGAGGTGGGTGAAGTCAGAGAATGGTGGAGTGTGAAGTCACGGAATGGAGGTGTGTGAAGTTAAAATGGAGGTGTGTGAAGTCACAGAATGGAGGTGTGTGAAGTCACAGAATGGAGGTGTGTGAAGTCAGAGAATGGAGGTGTGTGAAATCATACAGTGAGGCGTGTGAAGTCAGACAATTGAGGTGTGTAAAGTCAGACAATGGAGGTGTGTGAAGTCATAGAATTGAGGTGTGTGAAGTCACAGAATGGAGGAGAGTGAAGTCAAAATATAGGTGTGTGAAGTCAGAGAATGGAGGTGTGTGAAATCATAGAATGGAGGCGTGTGAAGTCAGACAATGGAGGTGTGTGAAGTCAGAGAATGGAGGTGTATGAAGTCATAGAATGGAGGTGTGTGAAGTCACAGAATGGAGTTGTGAGAAGTCAAAATTGAGGTGTGAGAAGTCATAGAATGGAGGTGTGTGAAGTCAGAATGTAGGTGTGTGAATTCATAGAATGGAGGTGTGTGAAGTCAGAGAATGGAGGTGTTTGGAGTCAGAGAATAGAGGTGTGTTAAGTCATAGAACGGAGGTGTGTGAAGTCAAAGAGGAGGTGTGTGAAGTCATAGAATGGAGGTGTGTGAAGTCACAGAATGGAGGTGTGTGAACTCAGAATGGAGGTGTGTGAAGTCACAGAATGGAGGAGTGTTAAGTCATACAATGGACGTTTGTGAAGTCATAAAATGGAGGTGTGTGAAGTCAGAATGGAGGTGTGTGAAGTCATAGAATGAAGGTGTGTGAAGGCATAGAATGGCGGTGAGTAAAGTCATAGAATGGAGGTGTGTGAAGTCACAGAATGGTGGTGTGTGAATACAGAATGGAGATGTGTGAAGTCACAGAATGCCGGTGTGTGAAGTCCTAGAATGGAGGTGAGTGAAGTCAGAATGGAGGTTTGTGAAGTCAGAATGGTGGTGTGTGAAGTCAAAATTAAGTTGTGAGAAGTCATAGAATGGAGGTTTGTGTAGTCAGAATGTAGGTGTGTGAAGTCATAGAATGGAGTTGTGTGAAGTCACAGAATGGAGGTGTTTGAAGTCAGAGAATAGAGGTGTGTTAAGTCATAGAATGGAGGTGTGTGAAGTCAAAGAGGAGGTGTGTGAAGTAAGAATGGAGGTGTGTGAAGTCACAGAATGGAGGTGTGTGAACTCAGAATGGAGGTGTGTGAAGTCACAGAATGGAGGAGTATGAAGTCATACAATGGACGTTTGTGAAGTCATACAATGGAGGTGTGTGAAGTCAGAATGGAGGTGTGTGAAGTCAGAGTGGAGGTGTGTGAAGTCACAGAATGGAGGTGTGTGAAGTCATAGAATGAAGGTGTGTGAAGGCATAGAATGGCGGTGAGTAAAGTCATAGAATGGAGGTGTGTGAAGTCACAGAATGGTGGTGTGTGAATACAGAATGGAGGTGTGTGAAGTCACAGAATGGAGGTGTGTGAAGACATAGTATGGAGTGTGTGAAGTCAGAATGGAGGTGTGTGAGGTCATACAATAAAGGAGTGTGAAGTCACAGAATGGAGGTGAGTGAAGTCACAGTATGTGATTGTGTGAAGTCCTAGAATGGAGGTGTGTGAAGTCCTAGAATGGAGGTGAGTGAAGTCACAGAATGCAGGTGTGTGAAGTCACGGAATGGAGTTGTGTAAACTCATAGAATGGATGTGTGTGAAGTCAGAATGGAGGTGTGTGAAGTCAGAGTGGAAGTGTGTGAAGTCACAGAATGAAGGTGTGTGAAGTCACAGAATGGAGGTGTGTGAAATCATACAATGAGGCGTGTGAAGTCAGACAATTGAGGTGTGTAAAGTCAGACAATGGAGGTGTGTGAAGTCATAGAATTGAGGTGTGTGAAGTCACAGAATGGAGGAGAGTGAAGTCAAAATATAGGTGTGTGAAGTCAGAGAATGGAGGTGTGTGAAATCATAGAATGGAGGCGTGTGAAGTCAGACAATGGAGGTGTGTGAAGTCAGAGAATGGAGGTGTATGAAGTCATAGAATGGAGGTGTGTGAAGTCACAGAATGGAGTTGTGTGAAGTCAAAATTGAGGTGTGAGAAGTCATAGAATGGAGGTGTGTGAAGTCAGAATGTAGGAGTTTGAATTCAGAGAATGGAGGTGTTTGGAGTCAGAGAATAGAGGTGTGTTAAGTCATAGAACGGAGGTTTGTGAAGTCATAGAATGGAGGTGTGTGAAGTCACAGAATGGAGGTGTGTGAACTCAGAATGGAGGTGTGTGAAGTCACAGAATGGAGGAGTGTGAAGTCATACAATGGACGTTTGTGAAGTCATAAAATGGAGGTGTGTGAAGTCAGAATGGAGGTGTGTGAAGTCATAGAATGAAGGTGTGTGAAGGCATAGAATTTCGGTGAATAAAGTCATAGAATGGAGGTGTGTGAAGTCACAGAATGGTGGTGTGTGAATACAGAATGGAGGTGTGTGAAGTCACAGAATGCCGGTGTGTGAAGACATAGTATGGAGTGTGTGAAGTCAGATGGAGGTGTGTGTGGTCATACAATGAAGGAGTGTGAAGTCACAGAATGGAGGTGAGTGAAGTCACAGTATAGGATTGTGTGAAGTCCTAGAATGGAGGTGTGTGAAGTCCTAGAATGGACGTGAGTGAAGTCACAGAATGCAGGTGTGTGAAGTCACAGAATGGAGTTGTGTAAACTCATAGAATGGATGTGTGTGAAGTCAGAATGGAGGTGTGTGAAGTCAGAGTGGAGGTGTGTGAAGTCACAGAATGAAGGTGTGTGAAGTCACAGAATGGAGGTGTGTGAAGTCAGAGTGGAGGTGTGTGAAGTCACAGAATGGAGGTGTGTGAAGTCATAGAATGGAGGTGGGTGAAGTCCCTGAATGGAGGTGTGTGAAGTCATAGAATGGAGGTGTGTGAAGTCACAGAATGGAGGTGTGTGAACTCAGAATGGAGGTGTGTGAGTCACAGAATGGAGGTGGGTGAAGACATAGTATGTAGTTGTGTGAAGTCAGAATGGAGGTCTGTGAAGTTACAGAATGGAGGTGTGTGAAGTCGTAGAATGCAGGTGTGTGTAGTCACAGAATGGAGGTGTGTGAAGTCATAGAATGGAGGTTTGTGAAGTCAGAATGGAGGTGTGTGAAGTCAGAGTGGAAGTGTGTGAAGTCACAGAATGAAGGTGTGTGAAGTCACAGAATGGAGGTGTGTGAAGTCAGAGTGGAGGTGTGTGAAGTCACAGAATGGAGGTGTGTGAAGTCATAGAATGGAGGTGTGTGAAGTCATAGAATGGCGGTGTGTGAAGTCATAGAATGGAGGTTTGTGATGTCAGAGAATGGAGGTGTTTGAAGACACAGAATGAAGGTGAGTAAAGTCACACTATGAAATTGTGTGAAGTTCTAGAATGGAGGTGTGTGAAGTCCTAGAATGGAGGTGAGTGAAGTCAACGAATGCAGGTGTGCGAAGTCACAGAATAGAGGTTTGTGAAGTTAAAATGTAGGTGTGTTAAGTCACAGAATGGAGGTATGTTAAGTCACAGAATGGAGGTGTGTGAAGTCAGAGAATGGAGTTGTGTGAAGTCATAGAATGGAGGTGTGTGAAGTCACAGAATGGAGGTGTGTGAAGTCAAAATGGTGGTGTGTGAAGTCATAGAATGGAGGTGTGTGAGGTCACAGAATGGAGGTGTGTGAAGTCAGAATGTAGGTGTGTGAAGTCATAAATGGAGGTGTGTGAAGTCACAGAATGGAGGTGTGTGAAGTCACAGAATATAGGTGTGTGAAGTCATAGAATGGAGGTGGGTGAAGTCACTGAATGGAGGTGTGCGAACTCAGATTGGACTTGTGTGAAGTCACAGAAAGGAGGTGTGTGAACTCAGAATGGAGGTGTGTGAAGTCACGAAATGGAGGTGTGTGAAGTCATAGAATGGACGTGTGTGTAGTCATAGAATGGAGGTGTCTGAAGTCAGAATGGAGGTGTGGGAAGTCATAGAATGGAGGTGTGTGAAGTCAGAATGTAGTTGTGTGAAGTCATAGAATGGAGGTGTGTGAAGTCATAGAATGGAGGTGTGTGAAGTCAGAATGGAGGTGTGTGAAGTCACAGAATGGAGGTGTGTGAAGTCACAGAATGCAGGTGTGTGATGTCATAGAATGGCGGTGTGTGAAGTGATAGAATGGAGGTGTGAAGTCACAGAATGGAGGTGTGTGAAGTCACCGAATGGAGGTGTGTGAAGTCATAGAATGGAGGTGTGTGAAGTCATAGAATGGATGTGTGCGAAGTCACAGAATGGACGTGTGTGAACTCAGAATGGAGTTGTGTGAAGTCACATAATGGAGGTGTGTGAAGACATAGTATGGAGTTGTGTGAAGTCAGAATGGAGGTGTGTGATGTCACAGAATGGAGGTGTATGAAGTCACAGAATGTAGGTGTGTGATGTCATAGAATGCAGGTGTCTGAAGTCACAGAATGGAGATGTGTGAAGTCAGAATGGAGGTGTGTGAAGTCACAGAATGGAGGTGTGTGAAGTCATAGTATGGAGGTTTTGAAATCAGAATGGAGGTGTGTGAAGTCACAGAATGGAGGTGAGTAAAGTCACAGAGCGGGGGTGTGTAGTCATATAATGGAGGTTTGTGAAGTCAGAGAACGGAGGTGTGTAAAGACACAGAATGGAGATGAGTGAAGTCACAGAATGGAGGTTTGTGAAATCAAAATTGAGGTGTGTGAAGTTAAAATGGAGGTGTGTGAAGTCACAGAATGGAGGTATGTGAAGTCACAGAATGGAGGTGTGTGAAGTCAGAGAATGGAGGTGTGTGAAATCATACAATGAGGCGTGTGAAGTCAGACAATTGAGGTGTGTAAAGTCAGAGAATGGAGGTGTGTGAAGTCATAGAGTTGAGGTGTGTGAAGTCAGAGTGGAGGTGGGTGAAGTCACAGAATGGAGGTGTGTGAAGTCATAGAATGAAGGTGTGTGAAGTCAGAGAATGGAGGTGTGTGAAGACACAGAATGAAGGTGAGTGAAGTCACACTATGAAATTGTGTGAAGTCCTAGAATGGAGGTGTGTGAAGTCCTAGAATGGAGGTGAGTGAAGTCAACGAATGCAGGTGTGTGAAGTCACAGAATAGAGGTTTGTGAAGTTAAAATGTAGGTGTGTTAAGTCACAGAATGGAGGCGTGTTAAGTCACAGAATGGAGGTGTGTGAAGTCAGAGAATGGAGTTGTGTGAAGTCAGAGAATGGAGGTGTGTGAAATCATACAATGAGGCGTGTGAAGTCAGACAATTGAGGTGTGTAAAGTCAGAGAATGGAGGTGTGTGAAGTCATAGAGTTGAGGTGTGTGAAGTCACAGAATGGAGGTGAGTGAAGTCAAAATGGAGGTGTGTGAAGTCAGAGATGGAGGTGTGTGAAATCATAGAAGGGAGGCGTGTGAAGTCAGACAATGGAGGTGTGTGAAGTCAGAGAATGGAGGTGTGTGAAGTCATAGAATGGAGGTGTGTGAAGTCACAGAATGGAGGTGTGTGAAGTCAAAATTGAGGTGTGAGAAGTCATAGAATGGAAGTGTGTGAAGTCAGAATGTACGTGTGTGAAGTCATAGAATGGAGGTGTGTGAAGTCAGAGAATGGAGGTGTTTGAAGTCAGAGAACAGAGCTGTGTTAAGTCATAGAATGGAGGTGTGTGAAGTCAAAGAGGAGGTGTGTGAAGTAAGAATGGAGGTGTGTGAAATCACAGAATGGAGGTGTGTGAACTCAGAATGGAGGTGTGTGAAGTCACAGAATGGAGGAGTGTGAAGTCACACAATGGACGTTTGTGAAGTCATATAATGGAGGTGTGTGAAGTCAGAATGGACGTTTGTGAAGTCATAGAATGGTGGTGTGTGAAGTCACAGAATGGAGGTGTGTGAAGTCATAGAATGAAGGTGTGTGAAGGCATAGAATGGCGGTGAGTAGAGTCATAGAATGGAGGTGTGTGAAGTCACAGAATGCTGGTGTGTGAATACAGAATGGAGGTGTGTGAAGTCACAGAATGCAGGTGTGTGAAGACATAGTATGGAGTGTGTGAAGTCAGAATGGAGGTGTGTGAGGTCATACAATGGAGGAGTGTGAAGTCACAGAATGGAGGTGAGTGAAGTCACAGTATGGGATTGTGTGAAGTCCTAGAATGGAGGTGTGTGAAGTCCTAGAAAGGAGGTGAGTGAAGTCACAAAATGCAGGTGTGTGAAGTCACAGAATGGAGTTGTGTAAACTTATAGAATGGATGTGTGTGAAGTCAGAATGGAGGTGTGTGAAGTCAGAGTGGAGGTGTGTGAAGTCACAGAATGAAGGTGTGTGAAGTCACAGAATGGAGGTGTGTGAAGTCAGAGTGGAGGTGTGTGAAGTCACAGAATGAAGGTGTGTGAAGTCATAGAATGGAGGTGTGTGAAGTCATAGAATGGCGGTGTGTGAAGTCATAGAATGGAGGTGTGTGAAGTCACAGAATGGAGGTGTGTGAACTCAGAATGGAGGTGTATGAGTCACAGAATGGAGGTGTGTGAAGACATAGTATGGAGTTGTGTGAAGTCAGAATGGAGGTGTGTGAAGTCACAGAATGGAGGTGTGTGAAGTAACAGCGTGGAAATGTGTGAAGTCAGAAAATGGAGGTGAGTGAAGTCATAGAATGCAGGTGTGTGAAGTCACAGAATGGAGGTGTGTGAAGTCACAGAATGGAGGTGAGTGAAGTCACAGAGGGGGGGTGTGTACGCATAGAATGGAGGTTTGTGATGTCAGAGAATGGAGGTGTGTGAAGACACAGAATGAAGGTGAGTGAAGTCACACTATGAAATTGTGTGAAGTCCTAGAATGGAGGTGTGTGAAGAGGGTTCCTAGAATGGAGGTGAGTGAAGTCAGAATGGAGGTTTGTGAAGTCAGAATGGAGGTGTGTGAAGTCAAAATTGAGTTGTGAGAAGTCATAGAATGGAGGATTGTGTAGTCAGAATGTAGGTGTGTGAAGTCATAGAATGGAGTTGTGTGAAGTCACAGAATGGAGGTGTTTGAAATCAGAGAATAGAGGTGTGTTAAGTCATAGAATGGAGGTGTGTGAAGTCAAAGAGGAGGTGTGTGAAGTAAGAATGGAGGTGTGTGAAGTCACAGAATGGAGGTGTGTGAACTCAGAATGGAGGTGTGTGAAGTCACAGAATGGAGGAGTATGAAGTCATACAATGGACGTTTGTGAAGTCATACAATGGAGGTGTGTGAAGTCAGAATGGAGGTGTGTGAAGTCAGAGTGGAGGTGGGTGAAGTCACAGAATGGAGGTGTGTGAAGTCATAGAATAAAGGTGTGTGAAGGCATAGAATGGCGGTGAGTAAAGTCATAGAATGGAGGTGTGTGAAGTCGCAGAATGGTGGTGTGTGAATACAGAATGGAGGTGTGTGAAGTCACAGAATGGAGGTGTGTGAAGACATAGTATGGAGTGTGTGAAGTCAGAATGGAGGTGTGTGAGGTCATACAATAAAGGAGTGTGAAGTCACAGAATGGAGGTGAGTGAAGTCACAGTATGTGATTGTGTGAAGTCCTAGAATGGAGGTGTGTGAAGTCCTAGAATGGAGGTGAGTGAAGTCACAGAATGCAGGTGTGTGAAGTCACGGAATGGAGTTGTGTAAACTCATAGAATGGATGTGTGTGAAGTCAGAATGGATGTGTGTGAAGTCAGAGTGGAAGTGTGTGAAGTCACAGAATGAAGGTGTGTGAAGTCACAGAATGGAGGTGTGTGAAGTCAGAGTGGAGGTGTGTGAAGTCACAGAATGGAGGTGTGTGAAGTCATAGAATGGAGGTGTGTGAAGTCATAGAATGGCGGTGTGTGAAGTCATAGAATGCAGGTGTGTGAAGTCAGAGAATGGCGGTGTGTGAAGACACAGAATGAAGGTGAGTGAAGTCACACTATGAAATTGTGTGAAGTCCTAGAATGGAGGTGTGTGAAGTCCTAGAATGCAGGTGTGTGAAGTCACAGAATAGAGGTTTGTGAAGTTAAAATGTAGGTGTGTTAAGTCACAGAATGGAGGTATGTTAAGTCACAGAATGGAGGTGTGTGAAGTCAGAGAATGGAGTTGTGTGAAGTCATAGAATGGAGGTGTGTGAAGTCACAGAATGGAGGTGTGTGAAGTCAAAATGGTGGTGTGTGAAGTCATAGAATGGAGGTGTGTGAGGTCACAGAATGGAGGTGTGTGAAGTCAGAATGTAGGTGTGTGAAGTCATAAATGGAGGTGTGTGAAGTCACAGAATGGAGGTGTGTGAAGTCACAGAATATAGGTGTGTGAAGTCATAGAATGGAGGTGGGTGAAGTCACTGAATGGAGGTGTGCGAACTCAGATTGGACTTGTGTGAAGTCACAGAAAGGAGGTGTGTGAACTCAGAATGGAGGTGTGTGAAGTCACATAATGGCGGTGTGTGAAGACATAGTATGGAGTTGTGTGAAGACAGAATGGAGGTGTGTGATGTCACAGAATGGAGGTGTGTGAAGTCAGAATGGAGGTGTGGGAAGTCATAGAATGGAGGTGTGTGAAGTCAGAATGTAGTTGTGTGAAGTCATAGAATGGAGGTGTGTGAAGTCGGAATGGAGGTGTGAGAAGTCAGAATGGAGGTGTGTGAAGTCACAGAATGGAGGTGTGTGAAGTCACAGAATGCAGGTGTGTGAAGTCATAGAATGGCGGTGTGTGAAGTGATAGAATGGAGGTGTGAAGTCACAGAATGGAGGTGTGTGAAGTCACCGAATGGAGGTGTGTGAAGTCACAGAATGCAGGTGTGTGAAGTCATAGAATGGAGGTGTGTGAAGTCATAGAATGGAGGTGTGTGAAGTCATAGAATGGATGTGTGCGAAGTCACAGAATGGACGTGTGTGAACTCAGAATGGAGTTGTGTGAAGTCACATAATGGCGGTGTGTGAAGACATAGTATGGAGTTGTGTGAAGTCAGAATGGAGGTGTGTGATGTCACAGAATGGAGGTGTATGAAGTCACAGAATGTAGATGTGTGATGTCATAGAATGCAGGTGTCTGAAGTCACAGAATGGAGATGTGTGAAGTCAGAATGGAGGTGTGTGAAGTCACAGAATGGAGGTGTGTGAAGTCATAGAATGGAGGTTTGTGAAGTCAGAATGGAGGTGTCTGAAGTCACAGAATGGAGGTGATTGAATTCACAGAACAGGGGGTGTGCAGTTATAGAATGGAGGTTTGTGAAGTCAGAGAATGGAGGTGTGTGAAGACACAGAATGGATGTGAGTGAAGACACAATATGGAATTGTGTGAAGTTCTAGAATGGAGGTTTGTGAAGTCCTAAAATGGAGGTGTGTGACGTCACATAATGCAGGTGTGTGAAGTCACAGAATGGAGGTGTGTGACGTCATAGAATGCAGGTGTGTGAAGTCCCAGAATGGAGATGTGTGAAGTCAGAATGGAGGTGTGTGAAGTCACAGAATGGAGGTGTGTGAAGTCATAGCATGGAGGTTTTGAAGTCAGAATGGAGGTGTGTGAAGTCACAGAATGGAGGTATGTGTAGTCATAGAATGTAGGTTTGTGAAGTCAGAGAATGGAGGTGTGTGAAATCATACAATGAGGCGTGTGAAGTCAGACAATTGAAGTGTGTAAAGTCAGAGAATGGAGGTGTGTGAAGTCATAGAGTTGAGGTGTGTGAAGTCACAGAATGGAGGTGAATGAAGTCAAAATGGAGGTGTGTGAAGTCAGAGATGGAGGTGTGTGAAATCATAGAATGGAGACGTGTGAAGTCAGAGAATGGAGGTGTGTGAAGTCAGAGAATGGAGGTGTGTGAAGTCATAGAATGGAGGTGTGTGAAGTCACAGAATGGAGGTGTGTGAAGTCAAAATTGAGGTGTGAGAAGTCATAGAATGGAGGTGTGTGAAGTCAGAATGTACGTGTGTGAAGTCAGACAATGGAGGTGTGTGAAGTCAGAGAATGGAGGTGTGTGAAGTCATAGAATGGAGGTGTGTGAAGTCACAGAATGGAGGTGTGTGAAGTCAAAATTGAGGTGTGAGAAGTCATAGAATGGAGGTGTGTGAAGTCAGAATGTACGTGGGTGAAGTCATAGAATGGAGGTGTGTGAAGTCAGAGAATGGAGGTGTTTGAAGTCAGAGAATAGAGGTGTGTTAAGTCATAGAATGGAGGTGTGTGAAGTCAAAGAGGAGGTGTGTGAAGTAAGAATGGAGGTGTGTGAAATCACAGAATGGAGGTGTGTGAACTCAGAATGGAGGTGTGTGAAGTCACAGAATGGAGGAGTGTGAAGTCACACAATGGACGTTTGTGAAGTCATATAATTGAGGTGTGTGAAGTCAGAATGGAGGTGTGTGAAGTCAGAGTGGAGGTGTGTGAAGTCACAGAATTTAGGTGTGTGAAGTCATAGAATGAAGGTGTGTGAAGGCATAGAATGGCGGTGAGTAGAGTCATAGAATGGAGGTGTGTGAAGTCACAGAATGCTGGTGTGTGAATACAGAATGGAGGTGTGTGAAGTCACAGAATGCAGGTGTGTGAAGACATAGTATGGAGTGTGTGAAGTCAGAATGGAGGTGTGTGAGGTCATACAATGGAGAAGTGTGAAGTCACAGAATGGAGGTGAGTGAAGTCACAGTATGGGATTGTGTGAAGTCCTAGAATGGAGGTGTGTGAAGTCCTAGAAAGGAGGTGAGTGAAGTAACAGAATGCAGGTGTGTGAAGTCACAGAATGGAGTTGTGTAAACTTATAGAATGGATGTGTGTGAAGTCAGAATGGAGGTGTGTGAAGTCAGAGTGGAGGTGTTTGAAGTCACAGAATGAAGGTGTGTGAAGTCACAGAATGGAGGTGTGTGAAGTCAGAGTGGAGGTGTGTGAAGTCACAGAATGAAGGTGTGTGAAGTCATAGAATGGAGGTGTGTGAAGTCAGAGAATGGAGGTGTGTGAAGACACAGAATGAAGGTGAGTGAAGTCACACTATGAAATTGTGTGAAGTCCTATAATGGAGGTGTGTGAAGTCCTAGAATGGAGGTGAGTGAAGTCAACGAATGCAGGTGTGTGAAGTCACAGAATAGAGGTTTGTGAAGTTAAAATGTAGGTGTGTTAAGTCACAGAATGGAGGTATGTTAAGTCACAGAATGGAGGTGTGTGAAGTCAGAGAATGGAGTTGTGTGAAGTCATAGAATGGAGGTGTGTGAAGTCACAGAATGGAGGTGTGTGAAGTCAAAATGGTGGTGTGTGAAGTCATAGAATGGAGGTGTGTGAGGTCACAGAATCGAGGTGTGTGATGTCAGAATGTAGGTGTGTGAAGTCATAAATGGAGGTGTGTGAAGTCACAGAATGGAGGTGTGTGAAGTCATAGAATGGAGGTGGGTGAAGTCACTGAATGGAGGTGTGCGAACTCAGAATGGACTTGTGTGAAGTCACAGAAAGGAGGTGTGTGAACTCAGAATGGAGGTGTGTGAAGTCACGAAATGGAGGTGTGTGAAGTCATAGAATGGACGTGTGTGTAGTCATAGAATGGAGGTGTGTGAAGTCAGAATGGAGGTGTGGGAAGTCATAGAATGGAGGTGTGTGAAGTCAGAATGTAGTTGTGTGAAGTCATAGAATGGAGGTGTGTGAAGTCAGAATGGAGGTGTGTGAAGTCACAGAATGGAGGTGTGTGAAGTCACAGAATGCAGTTGTGTGAAGTGATAGAATGGCGGTGTGTGAAGTGATAGAATGGAGGTGTGAAGTCACAGAATGGAGGTGTGTGAAGTCACCGAATGGAGGTGTGTGAAGTCACAGAATGCAGGTGTGTGAAGACATAGTATGGAGTGTGTGAAGTCAGAATGGAGGTGTGTGAGTTCATACAATGGCGGAGTGTGAAGTCACAGAATGGAGGTGAGTGAAGTCACAGAATGCAGGTGTGTGAAGTCACGGAATGGAGTTGTGTAAACTCATAGAATGGATGTGTGTGACGTCAGAATGGATGTGTGTGAAGTCAGAGTGGAAGTGTGTGAAGTCACAGAATGAAGGTGTGTGAAGTCACAGAATGGAGGTGTGTGAAGTCAGAGTGGAGGTGTGTGAAGTCACAGAATGGAGGTGTGTGAAGTCATAGAATGTAGGTGTGTGAAGTCATAGAATGGCGGTGTGTGAAGTCTTAGAATGGAGGTTTGTGATGTCAGAGAATGGAGGTGTGTGAAGACACAGAATGAAGGTGAGTGAAGTCACACTATGAAATTGTGTGAAGTCGTAGAATGGAGGTGTGTGAAGTCCTAGAATGGAGGTGAGTGAAGTCAACGAATGCAGGTGTGTGAAGTCACAGAATAGAGGTTTGTGAAGTTAAAATGTAGGTGTGTTAAGTCACAGAATGGAGGTATGTTAAGTCACAGAATGGAGGTGTGTGAAGTCAGAGAATGGAGGTGTGTGAAGTCAGAATGGAGGTGTGTGAAGTCACAGAATGGAGGTGTGTGAAGTCACAGAATGCAGGTGTGTGAAGTCATAGAATGGCGGTGTGTGAAGTGATAGAATGGAGGTGTGAAGTCAAAGAATGGAGGTGTGTGAAGTCACCGAATGGAGGTGTGTGAAGTCATAGAATGGAGGTGTGTGAAGTCATAGAATGGATGTGTGCGAAGTCACAGAATGGACGTGTGTGAACTCAGAATGGAGTTGTGTGAAGTCACATAATGGAGGTGTGTGAAGACATAGTATGGAGTTGTGTGAAGTCAGAATGGAGGTGTGTGATGTCACAGAATGGAGGTGTATGAAGTCACAGAATGTAGGTGTGTGATGTCATAGAATGCAGGTGTCTGAAGTCACAGAATGGAGATGTGTGAAGTCAGAATGGAGGTGTGTGAAGTCACAGAATGGAGGTGTGTGAAGTCATAGTATGGAGGTTTTGAAATCAGAATGGAGGTGTGTGAAGTCACAGAATGGAGGTGAGTGAAGTCACAGAGCGGGGGTGTGTAGTCATAGAATGGAGGTTTGTGAAGTCAGAGAACGGAGGTGTGTAAAGACACAGAATGGAGATGAGTGAAGTCACAGAATGGAGGTTTGTGAAATCAAAATTGAGGTGTGTGAAGTTAAAATGGAGGTGTGTGAAGTCACAGAATGGAGGTATGTGAAGTCACAGAATGGAGGTGTGTGAAGTCAGAGAATGGAGGTGTGTGAAATCATACAATGAGGCGTGTGAAGTCAGACAATTGAGGTGTGTAAAGTCAGAGAATGGAGGTGTGTGAAGTCATAGAGTTGAGGTGTGTGAAGTCAGAGTGGAGGTGGGTGAAGTCACAGAATGGAGGTGTGTGAAGTCATAGAATGAAGGTGTGTGAAGGCATAGAATGGAGGTGTGTGAAGTCAGAGAATGGAGGTGTGTGAAGACACAGAATGAAGGTGAGTGAAGTCACACTATGAAATTGTGTGAAGTCCTAGAATGGAGGTGTGTGAAGTCCTAGAATGGAGGTGAGTGAAGTCAACGAATGCAGGTGTGTGAAGTCACAGAATAGAGGTTTGTGAAGTTAAAATGTAGGTGTGTTAAGTCACAGAATGGAGGCGTGTTAAGTCACAGAATGGAGGTGTGTGAAGTCAGAGAATGGAGTTGTGTGAAGTCAGAGAATGGAGGTGTGTGAAATCATACAATGACGCATGTGAAGTCAGACAATTGAGGTGTGTAAAGTCAGAGAATGGAGGTGTGTGAAGTCATAGAGTTGAGGTGTGTGAAGTCACAGAATGGAGGTGAGTGAAGTCAAAATGGAGGTGTGTGAAGTCAGAGATGGAGGTGTGTGAAATCATAGAATGGAGGCGTGTGAAGTCAGACAATGCAGGTGTGTGAAGTCAGAGAATGGAGGTGTGTGAAGTCATAGAATGGAGGTGTGTGAAGTCACAGAATGGAGGTGTGTGAAGTCAAAATTGAGGTGTGAGAAGTCATAGAATGGAAGTGTGTGAAGTCAGAATGTACGTGTGTGAAGTCTTAGAATGGAGGTGTGTGAAGTCAGAGAATGGAGGTGTTTGAAGTCAGAGAATAGAGGTGTGTTAAGTCATAGAATGGAGGTGTGTGAAGTCAAAGAGGAGGTGTGTGAAGTAAGAATGGAGGTGTGTGAAATCACAGAATGGAGGTGTGTGAACTCAGAATGGAGGTGTGTGAAGTCACAGAATGGAGGAGTGTGAAGTCACACAATGGACGTTTGTGAAGTCATATAATGGAGGTGTGTGAAGTCAGAATGGAGGTGTGTAAAGTCAGAGTGGAGGTGTGTGAAGTCACAAAATGGAGGTGTGTGAAGTCATAGAATGAAGGTGTGTGAAGGCATAGAATGGCGGTGAGTACAGTCATAGAATGGAGGTGTGTGAAGTCACAGAATGCTGGTGTGTGAATACAGAATGGAGGTGTGTGAAGTCACAGAATGCAGGTGTGTGAAGACAAAGTATGGAGTGTGTGAAGTCAGAATGGAGGTGTGTGAGGTCATACAATGGAGGAGTGTGAAGTCACAGAATGGAGGTGAGTGAAGTCACAGTATGGGATTGTGTGAAGTCCTAGAATGGAGGTGTGTGAAGTCCTAGAAAGGAGGTGAGTGAAGTCACAAAATGCAGGTGTGTGAAGTCACAGAATGGAGTTGTGTAAACTTATAGAATGGATGTGTGTGAAGTCAGAATGGAGGTGTGTGAAGTCAGAGTGGAGGTGTGTGAAGTCACAGAATGAAGGTGTGTGAAGTCACAGAATGGAGGTGTGTGAAGTCAGAGTGGAGGTGTGTGAAGTCACAGAATGAAGGTGTGTGAAGTCATAGAATGGAGGTGTGTGAAGTCATAGAATGGCGGTGTGTGAAGTCATAGAATGGAGGTGTGTGAAGTCACAGAACGGAGGTGTGTGAACTCAGAATGGAGGTGTATGAGTCACAGAATGGAGGTGTGTGAAGACATAGTATGGAGTTGTGTGAAATCAGAATGGAGGTGTGTGAAGTAACAGAATGGAAATGTGTGAAGTCAGAAAATGGAGGTGAGTGAAGTCATAGAATGCAGGTGTGTGAAGTCACAGAATGGAGGTGTGTGAAGTCACAGAATGGAGGTGAGTGAAGTCACAGAGGGGGGGTGTGTAGGCATAGAATGGAGGTTTGTGATGTCAGAGAATGGAGGTGTGTGAAGACACAGAATGAAGGTGAGTGAAGTCACACTATGAAATTGTGTGAAGTCCTAGAATGGAGGTGTGTGAAGTCCTAGAATGGAGGTGAGTGAAGTCAGAATGGAGGTTTGTGAAGTCAGAATGGAGGTGTGTGAAGTCAAAATTGAGTTGTGAGAAGTCATAGAATGGAGGATTGTGTAGTCAGAATGTAGGTGTGTGAAGTCATAGAATGGAGTTGTGTGAAGTCACAGAATGGAGGTGTTTGAAATCAGAGAATAGAGGTGTGTTAAGTCATAGAATGGAGGTTTGTGAAGTCAAAGAGGAGGTGTGTGAAGTAAGAATGGAGGTGTGTGAAGTCACAGAATGGAGGTGTGTGAACTCAGAATGGAGGTGTGTGAAGTCACAGAATGGAGGAGTATGAAGTCATACAATGGACGTTTGTGAAGTCATACAATGGAGGTGTGTGAAGTCAGAATGGAGGTGTGTGAAGTCAGAGTGGAGGTGGGTGAAGTCACAGAATGGAGGTGTGTGAAGTCATAGAATGAAGGTGTGTGAAGGCATAGAATGGCGGTGAGTAAAGTCATAGAATGGAGGTGTGTGAAGTCGCAGAATGGTGGTGTGTGAATACAGAATGGAGGTGTGTGAAGTCACAGAATGCAGGTGTGTGAAGACATAGTATGGAGTGTGTGAAGTCAGAATGGAGGTGTGTGAGGTCATACAATAAAGGAGTGTGAAGTCACAGAATGGAGGTGAGTGAAGTCACAGTATGTGATTGTGTGAAGTCCTAGAATGGAGGTGTGTGAAGTCCCAGAATGGAGGTGAGTGAAGTCACAGAATGCAGGTGTGTGAAGTCACGGAATGGAGTTGTGTAAACTCATAGAATGGATGTGTGTGAAGTCAGAATGGATGTGTGTGAAGTCAGAGTGGAAGTGTGTGAAGTCACAGAATGAAGGTGTGTGAAGTCACAGAATGGAGGTGTGTGAAGTCAGAGTGGAGGTGTGTGAAGTCACAGAATGGAGGTGTGTGAAGTCATAGAATGGAGGTGTGTGAAGTCATAGAATGGCGGTGTGTGAAGTCATAGAATGGAGGTGTGTGAAGTCAGAGAATGGCGGTGTGTGAAGACACAGAATGAAGGTGAGTGAAGTCACACTATGAAATTGTGTGAAGTCCTAGAATGGAGGTGTGTGAAGTCCTAGAATGGAGGTGAGTGAAGTCAACGAATGCAGGTGTGTGAAGTCACAGAATAGAGGTTTGTGAAGTTAAAATGTAGGTGTGTTAAGTCACAGAATGGAGGTATGTTAAGTCACAGAATGGAGGTGTGTGAAGTCAGAGAATGGAGTTGTGTGAAGTCATAGAATGGAGGTGTGTGAAGTCACAGAATGGAGGTGTGTGAAGTCAAAATAGTGGTGTGTGAAGTCATAGAATGGAGGTGTGTGAAGTCACAGAATGGAGGTGTGTGAAGTCAGAATGTAGGTGTGTGAAGTCATAAATGGAGGTGTGTGAAGTCACAGAATGGAGGTGTGTGAAGTCACAGAATATAGGTGTGTGAAGTCATAGAATGGAGGTGGGTGAAGTCACTGAATGGAGGTGTGCGAACTCAGATTGGACTTGTGTGAAGTCACAGAAAGGAGGTGTGTGAACTCAGAATGGAGGTGTGTGAAGTCACGAAATGGAGGTGTGTGAAGTCATAGAATGGACGTGTGTGTAGTCATAGAATGGAGGTGTGTGAAGTCAGAATGGAGGTGTGGGAAGTCATAGAATGGAGGTGTGTGAAGTCAGAATGTAGTTGTGTGAAGTCATAGAATGGAGGTGTGTGAAGTCGGAATGGAGGTGTGTGAAGTCAGAATGGAGGTGTGTGAAGTCACAGAATGGAGGTGTGTGAAGTCACAGAATGCAGGTGTGTGAAGTCATAGAATGGCGGTGTGTGAAGTGATAGAATGGAGGTGTGAAGTCACAGAATGGAGGTGTGTGAAGTCACCGAATGGAGGTGTGTGAAGTCACAGAATGCAGGTGTGTGAAGTCATAAAATGGAGGTGTGTGAAGTCATAGAATGGAGGTGTGTGAAGTCATAGAATGGATGTGTGCGAAGTCACAGAATGGACGTGTGTGAACTCAGAATGGAGTTGTGTGAAGTCACATAATGGCGGTGTGTGAAGACATAGTATGGAGTTGTGTGAAGTCAGAATGGAGGTGTGTGATGTCACAGAATGGAGGTGTATGAAGTCACAGAATGTAGATGTGTGATGTCATAGAATGCAGGTGTCTGAAGTCACAGAATGGAGATGTGTGAAGTCAGAATGGAGGTGTGTGAAGTCACAGAATGGAGGTGTGTGAAGTCATAGAATGGAGGTTTGTGAAGTCAGAATGGAGGTGTCTGAAGTCACAGAATGGAGGTGATTGAATTCACAGAACAGGGGGTGTGCAGTTATAGAATGGAGGTTTGTGAAGTCAGAGGATGGAGGTGTGTGAAGACACAGAATGGATGTGAGTGAAGACACAATATGGAATTGTGTGAAGTTCTAGAATGGAGGTTTGTGAAGTCCTAAAATGGAGGTGTGTGACGTCACATAATGCAGGTGTGTGAAGTCACAGAATGGAGGTGTGTGACGTCATAGAATGCAGGTGTGTGAAGTCCCAGAATGGAGATGTGTGAAGTCAGAATGGAGGTGTGTGAAGTCACAGAATGGAGGTGTGTGAAGTCATAGTATGGAGGTTTTGAAGTCAGAATGGAGGTGTGTGAAGTCACAGAATGGAGGTATGTGTAGTCATAGATTGTAGGTTTGTGAAGTCAGAGAATGGAGGTGTGTGAAATCATACAATGAGGCGTGTGAAGTCAGACAATTGAGGTGTGTAAAGTCAGAGAATGGAGGTGTGTGAAGTCATAGAGTTGAGGTGTGTTAAGTCACAGAATGGAGGTGAATGAAGTCAAAATGGAGGTTTGTGAAGTCAGTGATGGAGGTGTGTGAAATCATAGAATGGAGGCGTGTGAAGTCAGACAATGGAGGTGTGTGAAGTCAGAGAATGGAGGAGTGTGAAGTCACAGAATGGAGGTGAGTGAAGTCACAGTATGGGATTGTGTGAAGTCCTAGAATGGAGGTGTGTGAAGTCCTAGAAAGGAGGTGAGTGAAGTCACAAAATGCAGGTGTGTGAAGTCACAGAATGGAGTTGTGTAAACTTATAGAATGGATGTGTGTGAAGTCAGAATGGAGGTGTGTGAAGTCAGAGTGGAGGTGTTTGAAGTCACAGAATGAAGGTGTGTGAAGTCACAGAATGGAGGTGTGTGAAGTCAGAGTGGAGGTGTGTGAAGTCACAGAATGAAGATGTGTGAAGTCATAGAATGGAGGTGTGTGAAGTCAGAGAATGGAGGTGTGTGAAGACACAGAATGAAGGTGAGTGAAGTCACACTATGAAATTGTGTGAAGTCCTAGAATGGAGGTGTGTGAAGTCCTAGAATGGAGGTGAGTGAAGTCAACGAATGCAGGTGTGTGAAGTCACAGAATAGAGGTTTGTGAAGTTAAAATGTAGGTGTGTTAAGTCACAGAATGGAGGTATGTTAAGTCACAGAATGGAGGTGTGTGAAGTCAGAGAATGGAGTTGTGTGAAGTCATAGAATGGAGGTGTGTGATGTCACAGAATGGAGGTGTGTGAAGTCAAAATTTGTGGTGTGTGAAGTCATAGAATGGAGGTGTGTGAGGTCACAGAATCGAGGTGTGTGATGTCAGAATGTAGGTGTGTGAAGTCAGAAATGGAGGTGTGTGAAGTCACAGAATGGAGGTGTGTGAACTCAGAATGGAGTTGTGTGAAGTCACATAATGGAGGTGTGTGAAGACATAGTATGGAGTTGTGTGAAGTCAGAATGGAGGTGTGTGATGTCACAGAATGGAGGTGTATGAAGTCACAGAATGTAGGTGTGTGATGTCATAGAATGCAGGTGTCTGAAGTCACAGAATGGAGATGTGTGAAGTCAGAATGGAGGTGTGTGAAGTCACAGAATGGAGGTGTGTGAAGTCATAGAATGGAGGTTTGTGAAGTCAGAATGGAGGTGTCTGAAGTCACAGAATGGAGGTGATTGAATTCACAGAACAGGGGGTGTGCAGTTATAGAATGGAGGTTTGTGAAGTCAGAGAATGGAGGTGTGTGAAGACACAGAATGGATGTGAGTGAAGACACAGTATGGAATTGTGTGAAGTTCTAGAATGGAGGTTTGTGAAGTCCTAAAATGGAGGTGTGTGATGTCACATAATTCAGGTGTGTGAAGTCACAGAATGGAGGTGTGTGACGTCATAGAATGCAGGTGTGTGAAGTCCCAGAATGGAGATGTGTGAAGTCAGAATGGAGGTGTGTGAAGTCACAGAATGGAGGTGTGTGAAGTCATAGTATGGAGGTTTTGAAGTCAGAATGGAGGTGTGTGAAGTCACAGAATGGAGGTGAGTGAAGTCACAGAGCGGGGGTGTGTAGTCATACAATGGAGGTTTGTGAAGTCAGAGAACGGAGGTGTGTAAAGACTCAGAATGGAGATGAGTGAAGTCACAGAATGGAGGCTTGTGAAATCAAAATTGAGGTGTGTGAAGTTAAAATGGAGGTGTGTGAAGTCATAGAATGGAGGTATGTGAAGTCACAGAATAGAGGTGTGTGAAGTCAGAGAATGGAGGTGTGTGAAATCATACAATGAGGCGTGTGAAGTCAGACAATTGAGGTGTGTAAAGTCAGAGAATGGAGGTGTGTGAAGTCATAGAGTTGAGGTGTGTGAAGTCACAGAATGGAGGTGAGTGAAGTCAAAATGGAGGTGTGTGAAGTCAGAGATGGAGGTGTGTGAAATCATAGAATGGAGGCGTGTGAAGTCAGACAATGGAGGTGTGTGAAGTCAGAGAATGGAGGTGTGTGAAGTCATAGAATGGAGGTGTGTGAAGTCACAGAATGGAGGTGTGTGAAGTCAAAATTGAGGTGTGAGAAGTCATAAAATGGAGGTGTTTGAAGTCAGAGAATAGAGGTGTGTTAAGTCATAGAATGGAGGTGTGTGAAGTCAAAGAGGAGGTGTGTGAAGTAAGAATGGAGTTGTGTGAAATCAAAGAATGGAGGTGTGTGAACTCAGAATGGAGGTGTGTGAAGTCACAGAATGGAGGAGTGTGAAGTCACACAATGGACGTTTGTGAAGTCATATAATGGAGGTGTGTGAAGTCAGAATGGAGGTGTGTGAAGTCCGAGTGGAGGTGTGTGAAGTCACAGAATGGAGGTGTGTGAAGTCATAGAATGAAGGTGTGTGGAGGCATAGAATGGCGGTGAGTAGAGTCATAGAATGGAGGTTTGTGAAGTCACAGAATGCTGGTGTGTGAATACAGAATGGAGGTGTGTGAAGTCACAGAATGCAGGTGTGTGAAGACATAGTATGGAGTGTGTGAAGTCAGGATGCAGGTGTGTGAGGTCATACAATGGAGGAGTGTGAAGTCACAGAATGGAGGTGAGTGAAGTCACAGTATGGGATTGTGTGAAGTCCTAGAATGGAGGTGTGTGAAGTCCTAGAAAGGAGGTGAGTGAAGTCACAGAATACAGGTGTGTGAAGTCACAGAATGGAGTTGTGTAAACTTATAGAATGGATGTGTGTGAAGTCAGAATGGAGGTGTGTGAAGTCAGAGTGGAGGTGTGTGAAGTCACAGAATGAAGGTGTGTGAAGTCACAGAATGGAGGTGTGTGAAGTCAGAGTGGAGGTGTGTGAAGTCACAGAATGAAGGTGTGTGAAGTCATAGAATGGAGGTGTGTGAAGTCATAGAATGGCGGTGTGTGAAGTCATAGAATGGAGGTGTGTGAAGTCACAGAATGGAGGTGTGAACGCAGAATGGAGGTGTGTGAGTCACAGAATGGAGGTGTGTGAAGACATAGTATGGAGTTGTGTGAAGTCAGAATGGAGGTGTGTAAAGTCACAGAATGGAGGTGTGTGAAGTAACAGAATGGAAATGTGTGAAGTCAGAAAATGGAGGTGAGTGAAGTCATAGAATGCAGGTGTGTGAAGTCACAGAATGGAGGTGTGTGAAGTCACAGAATGGAGGTGAGTGAAGTCACAGAGGGGGGGTGTGTAGGCATAGAATGGAGCTTTGTGATGTCAGAGAATGGAGGTGTGTGAAGACACAGAATGAAGGTGAGTGAAGTCACAGAATGGAGGTGTGTGAAGTCAGAGAATGGAGTTGTGTGAAGTCATAGAATGGAGGTGTGTGAAGTCACAGAATGGAGGTGTTTGAAGTCACAGAATTGAGGTGTGTGAAGTCAGAGAATGGAGTTGTGTGAAGTCATAGAATGGAGGAGTGTGAAGTCACAGAATGGAGGTGAGTGAAGTCACAGAGGGCGGGTGTGTAGGCATAGAATGGAGGTTTGTGATGTCAGAGAATGGAGGTGTGTGAAGACACAGAATGAAGGTGAGTGAAGTCACACTATGAAATTGTGTGAAGTCCTAGAATGGAGGTGTGTGAAGTCCTAGAATGGAGGTGAGTGAAGTCAGAATGGAGGTTTGTGAAGTCAGAATGGAGGTGTGTGAAGTCAAAATTGAGTTGTGAGAAGTCATAGAATGGAGGTTTGTGTAGTCAGAATGTAGGTGTGTGAAGTCATAGAATGGAGTTGTGTGAAGTCACAGAATGGAGGTGTTTGAAGTCAGAGAATAGAGGTGTGTTAAGTCATAGAATGGAGGTGTGTGAAGTCAAAGAGGAGGTGTGTGAAGTAAGAATGGAGGTGTGTGAAGTCACAGAATGGAGGTGTGTGAACTCAGAATGGAGGTGTGTGAAGTCACAGAATGGAGGAGTATGAAGTCATACAATGGACGTTTGTGAAGTCATACAATGGAGGTGTGTGAAGTCAGAATGGAGGTGGGTGAAGTCAGAGTGGAGGTGGGTGAAGTCACAGAATGGAGGTGTGTGAAGTCATAGAATGAAGGTGTGTGAAGGCATAGAATGGCGGTGAGTAAAGTCATAGAATGGAGGTGTGTGAGGTCATACAATGGAGGAGTGTGAAGTCACAGAATGGAGGTGAGTGAAGTCACAGTATGTGATTGTGTGAAGTCCTAGAATGGAGGTGTGTGAAGTCCTAGAATGGAGGTGAGTGAAGTCACAGAATGCAGGTGTGTGAAGTCACGGAATGGAGTTGTGTAAACTCATAGAATGGATGTGTGTGAAGTCAGAATGGAGGTGTGTGAAGTCAGAGTGGAAGTGTGTGAAGTCACAGAATGAAGGTGTGTGAAGTCACAGAATGGAGGTGTGTGAAGTCAGAGTGGAGGTGTGTGAAGTCACAGAATGGAGGTGTGTGAAGTCATAGAATGGAGGTGTGTGAAGTCATAGAATGGCGCTGTGTGAAGTCATAGAATGGAGGTTTGTGATGTCAGAGAATGGAGGTGTGTGAAGACACAGAATGAAGGTGAGTGAAGTCACACTATGAAATTGTGTGAAGTCCTAGAATGGAGGTGTGTGAAGTCCTAGAATGGAGGTGAGTGAAGTCAACGAATGCAGGTGTGTGAAGTCACAGAATAGAGGTTTGTGAAGTTAAAATGTAGGTGTGTTAAGTCACAGAATGGAGGTATGTTAAGTCACAGAATGGAGGTGTGTGAAGTCAGAGAATGGAGTTGTGTGAAGTCATAGAATGGAGGTGTGTGAAGTCACAGAATGGAGGTGTGTGAAGTCAAAATGGTGGTGTGTGAAGTCATAGAATGGAGGTGTGTGAGGTCACAGAATGGAGGTGTGTGAACTCAGAATGTAGGTGTGTGAAGTCATAAATGGAGGTGTGTGAAGTCACAGAATGGAGGTGTGTGAAGTCACAGAATATAGGTGTGTGAAGTCATAGAATGGAGGTGGGTGAAGTCACTGAATGGAGGTGTGCGAACTCAGAATGGACTTGTGTGAAGGCACAGAAAGGAGGTGTGTGAACTCAGAATGGAGGTGTGTGAAGTCACGAAATGGAGGTGTGTGAAGTCATAGAATGGACGTGTGTGTAGTCATAGAATGGAGGTGTGTGAAGTCAGAATGGAGGTGTGGGAAGTCATAGAATGGAGGTGTGTGAAGTCAGAATGTAGTTGTGTGAAGTCATAGAATGGAGGTGTGTGAAGTCAGAATGGAGGTGTGTGAAGTCAGAATGGAGGTGTGTGAAGTCACAGAATGGAGGTGTGTGAAGTCACAGAATGCAGGTGTGTGAAGTCATAGAATGGAGGTGGGTGAAGTCATAGAATGGAGGTGTGTGAAGTCATAGAATGGATGTGTGCGAAGTCACAGAATGGACGTGTGTGAACTCAGAATGGAGTTGTGTGAAGTCACATAATGGAGGTGTGTGAAGACATAGTATGGAGTTGTGTGAAGTCAGAATGGAGGTGTGTGATGTCACAGAATGGAGGTGTATGAAGTCACAGAATGTAGGTGTGTGATGTCATAGAATGCAGGTGTCTGAAGTCACAGAATGGAGATGTGTGAAGTCAGAATGGAGGTGTGTGAAGTCACAGAATGGAGGTGTGTGAAGTCATAGAATGGAGGTTTGTGAAGTCAGAATGGAGGTGTCTGAAGTCACAGAATGGAGGTGATTGAATTCACAGAACAGGGGGTGTGCAGTTATAGAATGGAGGTTTGTGAAGTCAGAGAATGGAGGTGTGTGAAGACACAGAATGGATGTGAGTGAAGACACAGTATGGAATTGTGTGAAGTTCTAGAATGGAGGTTTGTGAAGTTATAAAATGGAGGTGTGTGACGTCACATAATGCAGGTGTGAAGTCACAGAATGGAGGTGTGTGACGTCATAGGATGCAGGTGTGTGTAGTCCCAGAATGGAGATGTGTGAAGTCAGAATGGAGGTGTGTGAAGTCACAGAATGGAGGTGTGTGAAGTCATAGTATGTAGGTTTTGAAGTCAGAATGGAGGTGTGTGAAGTCACAGAATGGAGGTGAGTGAAGTCACAGAGCGGGGGTGTTTAGTCATAGAATGGAGGTTTGTGAAGTCAGAGAACGGAGGTGTGTAAAGACTCAGAATGGAGATGAGTGAAGTCACAGAATGGAGGTTTGTGAAATCAAAATTGAGGTGTGTGAAGTTAAAATGGAGGTGTGTGAAGTCATAGAATGGAGGTATGTGAAGTCACAGAATGGAGGTGTGTGAAGTCAGAGAATGGAGGTGTGTGAAATCATACAATGAGGCGTGTGAAGTCAGACAATTGAAGTGTGTAAAGTCAGAGAATGGAGGTGTGTGAAGTCATAGAGTTGAGGTGTGTGAAGTCACAGAATGGAGGTGAGTGAAGTCAAAATTGAGGTGTGTGAAGTCAGAGATGGAGGTGTGTGAAATCATAGAATGGAGGCGTGTGAAGACAGACAATGCAGGTGTGTGAAGTCAGAGAATGGAGGTGTGTGAAGTCATAGAATGGAGGTGTGTGAAGTCACAGAATGGAGGTGTGTGAAGTCAAAATTGAGGTGTGAGAAGTCATAGAATGGAGGTGTGTGAAGTCAGAATGTACGTGGGTGAAGTCATAGAATGGAGGTGTGTGAAGTCAGAGAATGGAGGTGTTTGAAGTCAGAGAATAGAGGTGTGTTAAGTCATAGAATGGAGGTGAGTGAAGTCAAAGAGGAGGTGTGTGAAGTAAGAATGGAGTTGTGTGAAATCAAAGAATGGAGGTGTGTGAACTCAGAATGGAGGTGTGTGAAGTCACAGAATGGAGGAGTGTGAAGTCACACAATGGACGTTTGTGAAGTCATATAATGGAGGTGTGTGAAGTCAGAATGGAGGTGTGTGAAGTCAGAGTGGAGGTGTGTGAAGTCACAGAATGGAGGTGTGTGAAGTCATAGAATGAAGGTGTGTGAAGGCATAGAATGGCGGTGAGTAGAGTCATAGAATGGAGGTTTGTGAAGTCACAGAATGCTGGTGTGTGAATACAGAATGGAGGTGTGTGAAGTCACAGAATGCAGGTGTGTGAAGACATAGTATGGAGTGTGTGAAGTCAGAATGGTGGTGTGTGAGGTCATACAATGGAGGAGTGTGAAGTCACAGAATGGAGGTGAGTGAAGTCACAGTATGGGATTGTGTGAAGTCCTAGAATGGAGGTGTGTGAAGTCCTAGAAAGGAGGTGAGTGAAGTCACAGAATACAGGTGTGTGAAGTCACAGAATGGAGTTGTGTAAACTTATAGAATGGATGTGTGTGAAGTCAGAATGGAGGTGTGTGAAGTCAGAGTGGAGGTGTGTGAAGTCACAGAATGAAGGTGTGTGAAGTCATAGAATGGAGGTGTGTGAAGTCATAGAATGGCGGTGTGTGAAGTCATAGATTGGAGGTGTGTGAAGTCACAGAATGGAGGTGTGTGAACTCAGAATGGAGGTGTGTGAGTCACAGAATGGAGGTGTGTGAAGACATAGTATGGAGTTGTGTGAAGTCAGAATGGAGGTGTGTGAAGTCACAGAATGGAGGTGTGTGAAGTAACAGAATGGAAATGTGTGAAGTCAGAAACTGGAGGTGTGTGAAGTCACAGAATGGAGGTGAGTGAAGTGACAGAGGGGGGGTGTGTAGGCATAGAATGGAGGTTTGTGATGACAGAGAATGGAGGTGTGTGAAGACACAGAATGTAGGTGAGTGAAGTCACAGAATGGAGGTGTGTGAAGTCAGAGAATGGAGTTGTGTGAAGTCATAGAAAGGAGGTGTGTGAAGTCACAGAATGGAGGTGTTTGAAGTCACAGAATTGAGGTGTGTGAAGTCAGAGAATGGAGTTGTGTGAAGTCATAGAATGGAGGAGTGTGAAGTCACAGAATGGAGGTGAGTGAAGTCACAGAGGGGGGGTGTGTAGGCATAGAATGGAGGTTTGTGATGTCAGAGAATGGAGGTGTGTGAAGACACAGAATGAAGGTGAGTGAAGTCACACTATGAAATTGTGTGAAGTCCTAGAATGGAGGTGAGTGAAGTCAGAATGGAGGTATGTGAAGTCAGAATGGAGGTGTGTGAAGTCAAAATTGAGTTGTGAGAAGTCATAGAATGGAGGTTTGTGTAGTCAGAATGTAGGTGTGTGAAGTCATAGAATGGAGTTGTGTGAAGTCACAAAATGGAGGTGTTTGAAGTCAGAGAATAGAGGTGTGTTAAGTCATAGAATGGAGGTGTGTGAAGTCAAAGAGGAGGTGTGTGAAGTAAGAATGGAGGTGTGTGAAGTCACAGAATGGAGGTGTGTGAACTCAGAATGGAGGTGTGTGAAGTCACAGAATGGAGGAGTATGAAGTCATACAATGGACGTTTGTGAAGTCATACAATGGAGGTGTGTGAAGTCATAGAATGAAGGTGTGTGAAGGCATAGAATGGCGGTGAGTAAAGTCATAGAATGGAGGTGTGTGAAGTCACAGAATGGTGGTGTGTGAATACAGAATGGAGGTGTGTGAAGTCACAGAATGCAGGTGTGTGAAGACATAGTATGAAGTGTGTGAAGTCAGAATGGAGGTGTGTGAGGTCATACAATGGAGGAGTGTGAAGTCACAGAATGGAGGTGAGTGAAGTCACAGTATGGGATTGTGTGAAGTCCTAGAATGGAGGTGTGTGAAGTCCTAGAATGGAGGTGAGTGAAGTAACAGAATGCAGGTGTGTGAAGTCACGGAATGGAGTTGTGTAAACTCATAGAATGGATGTGTGAAGTCAGAATGGAGGTGTGTGAAGTCAGAGTGGAAGTGTGTGAAGTCACAGAATGAAGGTGTGTGAAGTCACAGAATGGAGGTGTGTGAAGTCAGAGTGGAGGTGTGTGAAGTCACAGAATGGAGGTGTGTGAAGTCATAGAATGGAGGTGTGTGAAGTCATAGAATGGCGGTGTGTGAAGTCATAGAATGGAGGTTTGTGATGTCAGAGAATGGAGGTGTGTGAAGACACAGAATGAAGGTGAGTGAAGTCACACTATGAAATTGTGTGAAGTCCTAGAATGGAGGTGTGTGAAGTCCTAGAATGGAGGTGAGTGAAGTCAACGAATGCAGGTGTGTGAAGTCACAGAATAGAGGTTTGTGAAGTTAAAATATAGGTGTGTTAAGTCACAGAATGGAGGTATGTTAAGTCACAGAATGGAGGTGTGTGAAGTCAGAGAATGGAGTTGTGTGAAGTCATAGAATGGAGGTGTGTGAAGTCACAGAATGGAGGTGTGTGAAGTCAAAATGGTGGTGTGTGAAGTCATAGAATGGAGGTGTGTGAGGTCACAGAATCGAGGTGTGTGAAGTCAGAATGTAGGTGTGTGAAGTCATAAATGGAGGTGTGTGAAGTCACAGAATGGAGGTGTGTGAAGTCACAGAACATAGGTGAGTGAAGTCATAGAATGGAGGTGGGTGAAGTCACTGAATGGAGGTGTGCGAACTCAGAATATACTTGTGTGAAGTCACAGAAAGGAGGTGTGTGAAGTCAGAATGGAGGTGTGTGAAGTCACGAAATGGAGGTGTGTGAAGTCATAGAATGCAGGTGTGTGAAGTCATAGAATGGCGGTGTGTGAAGTGATAGAATGGAGGTGTGAAGTCACAGAATGGAGGTGTGTGAAGTCACCGAATGGAGGTGTGTGAAGTCACAGAATGCAGGTGTGTGAAGTCATAGAATGGAGGTGATTGAATTCACAGAACAGGGGGTGTGTGAAGTCATAGAATGGATGTGTGCGAAGTCACAGAATGGACGTGTGTGAACTCAGAATGGAGTTGTGTGAAGTCACATAATGGAGGTGTGTGAAGACATAGTATGGAGTTGTGTGAAGTCAGAATGGAGGTGTGTGATGTCACAGAATGGAGGTGTATGAAGTCACAGAATGTAGGTGTGTGATGTCATAGAATGCAGTTGTCTGAAGTCACAGAATGGAGATGTGTGAAGTCAGAATGGAGGTGTGTGAAGTCACAGAATGGAGGTGTGTGAAGTCATGGTATGGAGGTTTTGAAGTCAGAATGGAGGTGTGTGAAGTCACAGAATGGAGGTGAGTGAAGTCACAGAGCGGGGGTGTGTAGTCATAGAATGGAGGTTTGTGAAGTCAGAGAACGGAGGTGTGTAAAGACACAGAATGGAGATGAGTGAAGTCAAAGGATGGAGGTTTGTGAAATCAAAATTGAGGTGTGTGAAGTTAAAATGGAGGTGTGTGAAGTCACAGAATGGAGGTATGTGAAGTCACAGAATGGAGGTGTGTGAAGTCAGAGAATGGAGGTGTGTGAAATCATACAATGAGGCGTGTGAAGTCAGACAATTGAGGTGTGTAAAGTCAGAGAATGGAGGTGTGTGAAGTCATAGAGTTGAGGTGTGTGAAGTCACAGAATGGAGGTGAGTGAAGTCAAAATGGAGGTGTGTGAAGTCAGAGATGGAGGTGTGTGAAATCATAGAATGGAGGCGTGTGAAGTCAGACAATGGAGGTGTGTGAAGTCAGAGAATGGAGGTGTGTTAAGTCATAGAATGGAGGTGTGTGAAATCAAAGAGGAGGTGTGTGAAGTAAGAATGGAGGTGTGTGAAATCACAGAATGCAGGTGTTTGAACTCAGAATGGAGGTGTGTGAAGTCACAGAATGGAGGAGTGTGAAGTCACACAATGGACGTTTGTGAAGTCATATAATGGAGGTGTGTGAAGTCAGAATGGAGGTGTGTGAAGTCAGAGTGGAGGTGTGTGAAGTCACAGAATGGAGGTGTGTGAAGTCATATAATGAAGGTGTGTGAAGGCATAGAATGGCGGTGAGTAGAGTCATAGAATGGAGGTGTATGAAGTCACAGAATGCTGGTGTGTGAATACAGAATGGAGGTGTGTGAAGTCACAGAATGCAGGTGTGTGAAGACATAGTATGGAGTGTGTGAAGTCAGAATGGAGGTGTGTGAGGTCATACAATGGAGGAGTGTGAAGTCACAGAATGGAGGTGAGTGAAGTCACAGTATGGGATTGTGTGAAGTCCTAGAATGGAGGTGTGTGAAGTCCTAGAAAGGAGGTGAGTGAAGTCACAGAATGCAGGTGTGTGAAGTCACAGAATGGAGTTGTGTAAACTTCTAGAATGGATGTGTGTGAAGTCAGAATGGATGTGTGTGAAGTCAGAGTGGAGGTGTGTGAAGTCACAGAATGAAGGTGTGTGAAGTCACAGAATGGAGGTGTGTGAAGTCAGAGTGGAGGTGTGTGAAGTCACAGAATGAAGGTGTGTAGTCATAGAATGGAGGTGTGTGAAGTCATAGAATGGAGGTGTGTGAAGTCATAGAATGGCGGTGTGTGAAGTCATAGAATGGAGGTTTGTGATGTCAGAGAATGGAGGTGTGTGAACACACAGAATGAAGGTGAGTGAAGTCACACTATGAAATTGTGTGAAGTCCTAGAATGGAGGTGTGTGAAGTCCTAGAATGGAGGTGAGTGAAGTCAACGAATGCAGGTGTGTGAAGTCACAGAATAGAGGTTTGTGAAGTTAAAATGTAGGTGTGTTAAGTCACAGAATGGAGGTATGTTAAGTCACAGAATGGAGGTGTGTGAAGTCAGAGAATGGAGTTGTGTGAAGTCATAGAATGGAGGTGTGTGAAGTCACAGAATGGACGTGTGTGAAGTCAAAATGGTGGTGTGTGAAGTCATAGAATGGAGGTGTGTGAGGTCACAGAATCGAGGTGTGTGAAGTCAGAATGTAGGTGTGTGAAGTCATAAATGGAGGTGTGTGAAGTCACAGAATGGAGGTGTGTGAAGTCACAGAATATAGGTGTGTGA
Organism: Megascapheus bottae; assembly: GCF_031878675.1. Classification (NCBI taxonomy): domain Eukaryota; kingdom Metazoa; phylum Chordata; class Mammalia; order Rodentia; family Geomyidae; genus Megascapheus; species Megascapheus bottae. The sequence goes on from NW_028327683.1 coordinate 46,189, forward strand.
AGTCATGGAATGGAGGTGGGTGAAGTCACTGAATGGAGGTGTGCGAACTCAGAATATACTTGTGTGAAGTCACAGAAAGGAGGTGTGTGAACTCAGAATGGAGGTGTGTGAAGTCACGAAATGGAGGTGTGTGAAGTCATAGAATGGACGTGTGTGTAGTCATAGAATGGAGGTGTGTGAAGTCAGAATGGAGGTGTGGGAAGTCATAGAATGGAGGTGTGTGAAGTCAGAATGTAGTTGTGTGAAGTCATAGAATGGAGGTGTGTGAAGTTAGAATGGAGGTGTGTGAAGTCAGAATGGAGGTGTGTGAAGTCACAGAATGGAGGTGTGTGAAGTCACAGAATGCAGGTGTGTGAAGTCATAGAATGGCGGTGTGTGAAGTGATAGAATGGAGGTGTGAAGTCACAGAATGGAGGTGTGTGAAGTCACCGAATGGAGGTGTGTGAAGTCACAGAATGCAGGTGTGTGAAGTCATAGAATGGAGGTGATTGAATTCACAGAACAGGGGGTGTGTGAAGTCATAGAATGGATGTGTGCGAAGTCACAGAATGGACGTGTGTGAACTCAGAATGGAGTTGTGTGAAGTCACATAATGGAGGTGTGTGAAGACATAGTATGGAGTTGTGTGAAGTCAGAATGGAGGTGTGTGATGTCACAGAATGGAGGTGTATGAAGTCACAGAATGTAGGTGTGTGATGTCATAGAATGCAGGTGTCTGAAGTCACAGAATGGAGATGTGTGAAGTCAGAATGGAGGTGTGTGAAGTCACAGAATGGAGGTGTGTGAAGTCATAGTATGGAGGTTTTGAAGTCAGAATGGAGGTGTGTGAAGTCACAGAATGGAGGTGAGTGAAGTCACAGAGCGGGGGTGTGTAGTCATAGAATGGAGGTTTGTGAAGTCAGAGAACGGAGGTGTGTAAAGACACAGAATGGAGATGAGTGAAGTCAAAGAATGGAGGTTTGTGAAATCAAAATTGAGGTGTGTGAAGTTAAAATGGAGGTGTGTGAAATCACAGAATGGAGGTATGTGAAGTCACAGAATGGAGGTGTGTGAAGTCAGAGAATGGAGGTGTGTGAAATCATACAATGAGGCGTGTGAAGTCAGACAATTGAGGTGTGTAAAGTCAGAGAATGGAGGTGTGTGAAGTCATAGAGTTGAGGTGTGTGAAGTCACAGAATGGAGGTGAGTGAAGTCAAAATGGAGGTGTGTGAAGTCAGAGATGGAGGTGTGTGAAATCATAGAATGGAGGCGTGTGAAGTCAGACAATGGAGGTGTGTGAAGTCAGAGAATGGAGGTGTGTGAAGTCATAGAATGGAGGTGTGTGAAGTCACAGAATGGACGTGTGTGAAGTCAAAATTGAGGTGTGAGAAGTCATAGAATGGAGGTGTGTGAAGTCAGAATGTACGTGTGTGAAGTCATAGAATGGAGGTGTGTGAAGTCAGAGAATGGAGATGTTTGAAGTCAGAGAATAGAGGTGTGTTAAGTCATAGAATGGAGGTGTGTGAAGTCAAAGAGGAGGTGTGTGAAGTAAGAATGGAGGTGTGTGAAATCACAGAATGCAGGTGTGTGAACTCAGAATGGAGGTGTGTGAAGTCACAGAATGGAGGAGTGTGAAGTCACACAATGGACGTTTGTGAAGTCATATAATGGAGGTGTGTGAAGTCAGAATGGAGGTGTGTGAAGTCAGAGTGGAGGTGTGTGAAGTCACAGAATGGAGGTGTGTGAAGTCATAAAATGAAGGTGTGTGAAGGCATAGAATGGCGGTGAGTAGAGTCATAGAATGGAGGTGTATGAAGTCACAGAATGCTGGTGTGTGAATACAGAATGGAGGTGTGTGAAGTCACAGAATGCAGGTGTGTGAAGACATAGTATGGAGTGTGTGAAGTCAGAATGGAGGTGTGTGAGGTCATACAATGGAGGAGTGTGAAGTCACAGAATGGAGGTGAGTGAAGTCACAGTATGGGATTGTGTGAAGTCCTAGAATGGAGGTGTGTGAAGTCCTAGAAAGGAGGTGAGTGAAGTCACAGAATGCAGGTGTGTGAAGTCACAGAATGGAGTTGTGTAAACTTATAGAATGGATGTGTGTGAAGTCAGAATGGATGTGTGTGAAGTCAGAGTGGAGGTGTGTGAAGTCACAGAATGAAGGTGTGTGAAGTCACAGAATGGAGGTGTGTGAAGTCAGAGTGGAGGTGTGTGAAGTCACAGAATGAAGGTGTGTAGTCATAGAATGGAGGTGTGTGAAGTCATAGAATGGCGGTGTGTGAAGTCATAGAATGGAGGTGTGTGAAGTCATAGAATGGAGGTGTGTGAACTCAGAATGGAGGTGTGTGAGTCACAGAATGGAGGTGTGTGAAGACATAGTATGGAGTTGTGTGAAGTCAGAATGGAGGTGTGTGAAGTCACAGAATGGAGGTGTGTGAAGTAAGAATGGAAATGTGTGAAGTCAGAAAATGGAGGTGAGTGAAGTCATAGAATGCAGGTGTGTGAAGTCACAGAATGGAGGTGTGTGAAGTCACAGAATGGAGGTAAGTGAAGTCACAGAGGGGGGGTGTGTAGGCATAGAATGGAGGTTTGTGATGTCAGAGAATGGAGGTGTGTGAAGACACAGAATGAAGGTGAGTGAAGTCACACTATGAAATTGTGTGAAGTCCTAGAATGGAGGTGTGTGAAGTCCTAGAATGGAGGTGAGTGAAGTCAACGAATGCAGGTGTGTGAAGTCACAGAATAGAGGTTTGTGAAGTTAAAATGTAGGTGTGTTAAGTCACAGAATGGAGGTATGTGAAGTCACAGAATGGAGGTGTGTGAAGTCAGAGAATGGAGTTGTGTGAAGTCATAGAATGGAGGTGTGTGAATTCACAGAATGGAGGTGTTTGAAGTCACAGAATTGAGGTGTGTGAAGTCAGAGAATGGAGTTGTGTGAAGTCATAGAATGGAGGAGTGTGAAGTCACAGAATGGAGGTGAGTGAAGTCACAGAGGGGGGGTGTGTAGGCATAGAATGGAGGTTTGTGATGTCAGAGAATGGAGGTGTGTGAAGACACAGAATGAAGGTGAGTGAAGTCACACTATGAAATTGTGTGAAGTCCTAGAATGGAGGTGTGTGAAGTCCTAGAATGGAGGTGAGTGAAGTCAGAATGGAGGTTTGTGAAGTCAGAATAGAGGTGTGTGAAGTCAAAATTGAGTTGTGAGAAGTCATAGAATGGAGGTTTGTGTAGTCAGAATGTAGGTGTGTGAAGTCATAGAATGGAGTTGTGTGAAGCTACAGAATGGAGGTGTTTGAAGTCAGAGAATAGAGGTGTGTTAAGTCATAGAATGGAGGTGTGTGAAGTCAAAGAGGAGGTGTGTGAAGTAAGAATGGAGGTGTGTGAAGTCACAGAATGGAGGTGTGTGAACTGAGAATGGAGGTGTGTGAAGTCACAGAATGGAGGAATATGAAGTCATACAATGGACGTTTGTGAAGTCATACAATGGAGGTGTGTGAAGTCAGAATGGAGGTGTGTGAAGTCATAAAATGGAGGTGTGTGAAGTCACAGAATGGAGGTTTGTGAAGTAACAGAAAGGAGGGGTGTGAAGTCATAAAATCTAGGTGTGTGAAGTCAAAGAGGAGGTGTGTGAAGTCAGAATGGAGGTGTGTAATCTCAGAATGCAGGTGTGTGAAGTAACGGAATGGAGGTGTGTGAGGTCATAGAATGGACGTGTGTGAAGTCATAGAGTGGAGGTGTGTGAAGTCAGAATGGAGGTGGGTGAACTCAGAATGGAGGTGTGGGAAATCACAGAATGAAGGTGTGTGAAGTCATAGAATGGAAGTGTGTGAAGTCACAGAATGGAGTTTTGTGAAGTCATAGAATGGAGGTGTGTGAAGTCCTAGAATGGAGGTGTGTGAAGTCACAGAATGGAGGTATGTGAACTCAGAATGGAGGTTTGTGACGTCAAAGAATGGAGGTGTGTGAAGTCGTAGAATGGAGGTGTGTGAAGTCATAGAATGGAGGTGTGTGAAGTCAGAATGGAGGTGTGTGAAGTCAGAATGGAGGTGTGTGAAGTCACAGAATGGAGGTATGTGAACTCAGAATGGAGGTGTTTGAAGTCACAGAATGGAGATGTGTGATATCATAGAATGGAGGTGTGTGAAGTCATAGAATGGAGGTGTGTGAAGTCACAATGGAGGTGTGTGAAGTCACAGAATGTAGTTGTGTGCAGTCAGAATGGAGGTGTGTGAAGTCACAGAATGAAGGTGTGCGAAGTCACAGAATGGAGGTGTGTGAAGTCAGAATTGAGGTGTGTGAAATCATAGAATGAAGGTGTGTGAAGTCAGAATGTAGGTGTGTGAAGTCATAGAATGGTGGTGTGTGAACTCACAGAATGGAGGTGTGTGAAGTCACAGAATGGAGGTGTGTGAAGTCATAGAACGGAGGTGTGTGAAGTCATAGAGTGGGTGTGTGAAGTCAGAATGGAGGTGTGTGATGTCACAGAATGGTGGTGTGTGAATTCAGAATGAAGGTGTGTGAAGTCACAGAATGGAGGTGTGTGAAGTCATAGAATGGACTTGTGTGAAGTTATAGAATGGAGGTGTGTGAAGTCACAGATTGGACGTGTGTGAAGTCAGAATGGAGATTTGTGAAGTCATAGAATGGATGTTTGTGAAGTAAGAATGGAGGTGTGTGAAATCATAGAATGGAGGTTTGTGAAGTCACAGAATGGAGGTATGTGAAATCAGAGAATGGAGGTGTGTGAAGTCGTAGAATGGCGGTGTGTGAAGTTACAGAATGGAGGTGTGTGAAGTCACAGAATGGAGGTCTGTGAACTCAGAATGGAGGTGTGTGATGTCACGGAATGGAGGTGTATGAAGTCATAGAATGCAGGGGTGTGAAGTCATAGAATGGAGGTGTGTGAAGTCAGAATGGAGGTGTGTGAAGTCAGAATGGAGGTGTGTGAAGTCACAGAATGGAGGTGTGTGAACTCAGAATGGAGGTGTTTGAAGTAACAGAATGGACGTGTGTGAAGTCACAGAATGGAGGTGTGCGAAGTCACAGAAAGGAGGTGTGTGAACTTAGAATGGAGGTGTTTGAAGTCACAGAATGGACGTGTGTGAAGTCACAGAATGGAGGTCTGTGAAGTCATAGAATGCAGATGTTTGAAGTAACAGCATGGAGCTGTGTGAAGTCACAGAATGGAGGTGAGTGAAGTCATAGAATGCAGGTGTGTGAAGTTACAGAATGGAGGTGTGTGAAGTCACAGAATGGAGGTGTGTGAAGTCATAAAATGGAGGTGTGTGAAGTCACAGAATGGAGGTGTGTGAAGTAACAGAAAGGAGGGGTGTGAAGTCCTAAAATCTTGGTGTGTGAAGTCAAAGAGGAGGTGTGTGAAGTCAGAATGGAGGTGTGTAATCTCAGAATGCAGGTGTGTGAAGTAACGGAATGGAGGTTTGTGAGGTCATAGAATGGACGTGTGTGAAGTCATAGAGTGGAGGTGTGTGAAGTCAGAATGGAGGTGGTTGAACTCAGAATGGAGGTGTGGGAAATCACAGAATGAAGGTGTGTGAAGTCATAGAATGGAAGTGTGTGAAGTCACAGAATGGAGTTTTGTGAAGTCATAGAATGGAGGTGTGTGAAGTCCTAGAATGGAGGTGTGTGAAGTCACAGAATGGAGGTATGTGAACTCAGAATGGAGGTTTGTGACGTCAAAGAATGGAGGTGTGTGAAGTCGTAGAATGGAGGTGTGTGAAGTCATAGAATGGAGGTGTGTGAAGTCAGAATGGAGGTGTGTGAAGTCAGAATGGAGGTGTGTGAAGTCACAGAATGGAGGTATGTGAACTCAGAATGGAGGTGTTTGAAGTCACAGAATGGAGATGTGTGATATCATAGAATGGAGGTGTGTGAAGTCATAGAGTGGAGGTGTGTGAAGTCACAATGGAGGTATGTGAAGTCACAGAATGTAGTTGTGTGCAGTCAGAATGGAGGTGTGTGAAGTCACAGAATGAAGGTGTGCGAAGTCAGAGAATGGAGGTGTGTGAAGTCAGAATTGAGGTGTGTGAAATCATAGAATGAAGGTGTGTGAAGTCAGAATGTAGGTGTGTGAAGTCATAGAATGGTGGTGTGTGAACTCACAGAATGGAGGTGTGTGAAGTCACAGAATGGAGGTGTGTGAAGTCATAGAACGGAGGTGTGTGAAGTCAAAGAGTGGGTGTGTGAAGTCAGAATGGAGGTGTGTGATGTCACAGAATGGTGGTGTGTGAATTCAGAATGAAGGTGTGTGAAGTCACAGAATGGAGGTGTGTGAAGTCATAGAATGGAATTGTGTGAAGTTATAGAATGGAGGTGTGTGAAGTCACAGATTGGAGGTGTGTGAAGTCAGAATGGAGATTTGTGAAGTCATAGAATGGATGTTTTCAAGTAAGAATGGAGGTGTGTGAAATCATAGAATGGAGGTTTGTGAAGTCACAAAATGGAGGTATGTGAAATCAGAGAATGGAGGTGTGTGAAGTCGTAGAATGGCGGTGTGTGAAGTCACAGAATGGAGGTGTGTGAAGTCACAGAATGGAGGTCTGTGAACTCAGAATGGAGGTGTGTGATGTCAGGGAATGGAGGTGTATGAAGTCATAGAATGCAGGGGTGTGAAGTCATAGAATGGAGGTGTGTGAAGTCAGAATGGAGGTGTGTGAAGTCAGAATGGAGGTGTGTGAAGTCACAGAATGGAGGTGTGTGAACTCAGAATGGAGGTGTTTGAAGTAACAGAATGGACGTGTGTGAAGTCAGAGAATGGAGGTGTGTGAAGTCACAGAAAGGAGGTGTGTGAACTTAGAATGGAGGTGTTTGAAGTCACAGAATGGACGTGTGTGAAGTCACAGAATGGAGGTCTGTGAAGTCATAGAATGCAGATGTTTGAAGTAACAGCATGGAGCTGTGTGAAGTCACAGAATGGAGGTGAGTGAAGTCATAGAATGCAGGTGTGTGAAGTTACAGAATGGAGGTGTGTGAAGTCATAGAATGGAGGTTTGTGAAGTCATAGAATGCAGGTGTGTGAAGTCACAGAATGGAGGTGTGTGAAGTCACAGAATGGAGGTGTGTGAAGTCGTAGAATGGAGGTGTGTGAAGTCATAGAATGGAGGTGTGTGAAGTCAGAATGGAGGTGTGTGAAGTCAGAATGGAGGTGTGTGAAGTCACAGAATGGAGGTATGTGAACTCAGAATGGAGGTGTTTGAAGTCACAGAATGGAGATGGGTGATATCATAGAATGGAGGTGTGTGAAGTCATAGAATGGAGGAGTTGAAGTCACAATGGAGGTGTGTGAAGTCACAGAATGTAGTTGTGTGCAGTCAGAATGGAGGTGTGTGAAGTTACAGAATGAAGGTGTGCGAAGTCAAAGAATGGAGGTGTGTGAAGTCAGAACTGAGGTGTGTGAAATCATAGAATGGAGGTGTGTGAAATCAGAATGTAGGTGTGTGAAGTCATAGAATGGTGGTGTGTGAACTCACAGAATGGAGGTGTGTGTAGTCCCAGAATGGAGGTGTGTGAAGTCATAGAACGGAGGTGTGTGAAGTCAAAGAGTGGGTGTGTGAAGTCAGAATGGAGGTGTGTGATGTCACAAAATGGTGGTGTGTGAATTCAGAATGAAGGTGTGTGAAGTCACAGAATGGAGGTGTGTGAAGTCATAGAATGGACTTGTGTGAAGTCATAGAATGGAGGTGTGTGAAGTCACAGATTGGAGGTGTGTGAAGTCAGAATGGAGATTTGTGAAGGCATAGAATGGATGTTTGTGAAGTAAGAATGGAGGTGTGTGAAATCATAGAATGGAGGTTTGTGAAGTCACAGAATGGAGGTATGTGAAATCATAGAATGGAGGTGTGTGAAGTCGTAGAATGGCGGTGTGTGAAGTCACAGAATGGAGGTGTGTGAAGTCACAGAATGGAGGTCTGTGAACTCAGAATGGAGGTGTGTGATGTCACGGAATGGAGGTGTATGAAGTCATAGAATGCAGGTGTGTGAAGTCATAGAATGGAGGTGTGTGAAGTCAGAATGGAGGTGTGTTAAGTCACAGAATGGAGGTGTGTGAACTCAGAATGGAGGTGTTTGAAGTCACAGAATGGACGTGTGTGAAGTCACAGAATGGAGGTGTGTGAAGTCACAGAAAGGAGGTGTGTGAACTTAGAATGGAGGTGTTTAAAGACACAGAATGGACGTGTGTGAAGTCACAGAATGGAGGTCTGTGAAGTCATAGAATGCAGATGTGTGAAGTAACAGAATGGAGCTGTGTGAAGTCACAGAATGGAGGTGTGTGAAGTCACAGAATGGAGGTGTGTGAAGTCATAGAATGGAGTTGTGTGAAGTCACAGAATGGAGGTGTGTGAAGTCACAGAATGGAGGTGTGTGAAGTCATAAAATGGAGGTGTGTGAAGTGACAGAATGGAGGTGTGTGAAGTAACAGAAAGGAGGGGTGTGAAGTCATAAAATCTAGGTGTGTGAAGTCAAAGAGGAGGTGTGTGAAGTCAGAATGGAGGTGTGTAATCTCAGAATGCAGGTGTGTGAAGTAACGGAATGGAGGTGTGTGAGGTCATAGAATGGACGTGTGTGAAGTCATAGAGTGGAGGTGTGTGAAGTCAGAATGGAGGTGGGTGAACTCCGAATGGAGGTGTGGGAAATCACAGAATGAAGGTGTGTGTAGTCATAGAATGGAAGTGTGTGAAGTCACAGAATGGAGTATTGTGAAGTCATAGAATGGAGGTGTGTGAAGTCACAGAATGGAGGTGTGTGAAGTCACAGAATGGAGGTCTGTGAAGTCAGAATTTAGGTGTGTGATGTCACGGAATGGAGGTGTATGAAGTCATAGAATGTAGGTGTGTGAAGTCATAGAGTGGAGGTGTGTGAAGTCAGAATGGAGGTGTGTGACGTCAGAATGGAGGTGTGTGAAATCACAGAATGGAGGTGTGGGAACTCAGAATGGAGGTGTTTGAAATCACAGAATGGACGTGTGTGAAGTCACAGAATGGAGGTGTGTGAAGTCACAGAAAGGAGGTGTGTGAACTTAGAATGGAGGTGTTTGAAGTCACAGAATGGACGTGTGTGAAGTCACAGAATGGACGTCTGTGAAGTCATAGAATGCAGATGTGTGAAGTAACAGAATGGATCTGTGTGAAGTCACAGAATGGAGGTGAGTGAAGCCATAGAATGCAGATGTGTGAAGTCACGGAATGGAGGTGTGTGAAGTCATAGAATGGAGGTTTGTGAAGTCATAGAATGCAGGTGTGTGAAGTAACAGAATGGAGGTGTGTGAAGTCACAGAATGGAGGTCTGTGAAGTCATAGAATGCAGGTGTGTGAAGTAACAGAATGGAGGTGTGTGAAGTCACAGAATGGAGGTGAGTGTAGTCATAGAATGCAGGTGTGTGAAGTCACAGAATGGAGGTGTGTGAAGTCACAGAATGGAGGTCTGTGAAGTCACAGAAAGGAGGTGTGTGAAGTAACCGAATGGAGGTGTGTGAAGTCACAGAATGGAGGTGAGTGAAGTCATAGAATGGAGGTTTGTGAAGTCAGAATGGAAGTGTGTGAAGTCACAGAATGGAGGTGAGTGAAGTCACAGAGGGGGGGTGTGTAGGCAAGAACGGAGGTTTGTGACGTCAGAGAATGGAGGTGTGTGAAGACACAGAATGGAGGTGATGAAGTCACCCTATGAAATTGTGTGAAGTCCTAGAATGGAGGTGTGTGAAGTCCTAGAATGGAGGTGAGTGAATTCACCGAATGCAGGTGTGTGAAGTCACAGAATAGAGGTTTATGAAGTTAAAATGTAGGTGAGTTAAGTCACAGAATGGAGGTATGTGAAGTCACAGAAAGGAGGTGTGTGAAGTCATAGAATGGAGGTTTGTGAAGTCAGAATGGAGGTGTGTGAAGACACAGAATGGATGTGAGTGAAGGAACAGTATGGAATGTGTGAAGTCCTAGAATGGAGGTTTGTGAAGTCCTAGAATGGAGGTGTGTTACGTCACATAATGCAGGTGTGTGAAGTCACAGAATGGAGGTGTGTGACGTCATAGAATGCAGGTGTGTGAAGTCCAAGAATGGAGATGTGTGAAGTCAGAATGGAGGTGTGTGAAGTCACAGAATGGAGGTGTCGGAAGTCATAGTATGGAGGTTTTGAAGTCAGAATGGAGGTGTGTGAAGTCACAGAATGGAGGTTAGTGAAGTCACAGAGCGGGGGTGTGTAGTCATAGAATGGAGGTTTGTGAAGTCAGAGAATGGAGGTGTGTGAAGACCCAGAATGGAGTTGAGTGAAGTCACAGGATGGAGGTTTGTGAAATCAAAATTTAGGTGTGTGAAGTCAGAGAATGGAGGAGTGTGAAGTCACGGAATGGAGGTGTGTGAAGTGAAAATGGAGGTGTGTGAAGTCACAGAATGGAGGGATGTGAAGTCACAGAATGGGGGTGTGTGAAGTCAGAGAATGGAGGCGTGTGAAATCATACAATGAGGCGTGTGAAATCAGACAATTGAGGTGTGTAAAGTAAGAGAATGGAGGTGTGTGAAGTCATAGATTTGAGGTGTGTGAAGTCACAGAATGGAGGTGAGTGAAGTCAAAATGGAGTTGTGTGAAGTCAGAGAATGGAGGTGTGTGCAGTCATAGAATGGAGGTGTGTGAAGTCACAGAATGGAGGTGTTTGAAGTCACAGAATAGAGGTGTGTTAAGTCTTAGAATGGAGGTGTGTGAAGTCAAAGAGGAGGTGTGTGAATTAAGAATGGAGGTGTGTGAAGTCACAGAATGGAGGTGTGTGAACTCAGAATGGAGATGTGTGAAGTCACAGAATGGAGGAGTGTGAAGTCATAGAATGGACGTGTGTGAAGTCATAAAATGGAGGTGTGTGAAGTCAGAATGGAGTTGTGTGAAGTCATAGAATGGAGTGGTGAAATCATAGAATGGCGGTGTGTGAAGTCCTAGAATGGAGGTGAGTGAAGTCACAGAATGCAGGTGTGTGAAGTCACAGAATGGATGTGTGTGAAGTCAGAATGGAGGTGTGTGAAGTCAGAGTGGAGGTATGTGAAGTCACAGAATGAAGGTGTGTGAAGTCAAAGAATGGAGGTGTGTGAAGTCAGAATGGACGTGTGTGAAGTCACAGAATGGAGGTGTGTGAAGTCATAGAATGGAGGTGTGTGAAGTCATAGAATGGCGGTGTGTGAAGTCATAGAATGGAGGTGTGTGAAGTCACTGAATGGAGGTGTGTGAACTCAGAATGGAGGTGTGTGAGTCACAGAATGGAGGTGTGTGAAGACATAGTATGGAGTTGTGTGAAGTCAGAATGGAGGTGTGTGAAGTCACAGAATGGAGGTGTGTGAAGTAACAGAATGGAGGTGTGTGAAGTCATAGAATGGAGGTGTGTGAAGGCTTGGAATGGCGGTGAGTAAAGTCATAGAATGGAGGTGTGTGAAGTCACAGAATGGTGGTGTGTGAATACAGAATGGAGGTGTGTGAAGTCACAGAATGGAAGTGAGTGAAGTCACAGTATGGAATTGTGTGAAGTCCTAGAATGGAGGTGTGTGAAGTCCTAGAATGGAGGTGAGTGAAGTCACAGAATGCAGGTGTGTGAAGTCACAGAATGGATGTGTGTGAAGTCAGAATGGAGGTGTGTGAAGTCAGAGTGGAGGTATGTGAAGTCACAGAATGAAGGTGTGTGAAGTCAAAGAATGGAGGTGTGTGAAGTCAGAATGGACGTGTGTGAAGTCACAGAATGGAGGTGTGTGAAGTCACAGAATGGAGGTGTGTGAAGTCATAGAATGGAGTTGTGTGAAGTCACAGAATGGAGGTGTGTGAAGTCACAGAATGGAGGTGTGTGAAGTCATAAAATGGAGGTGTGTGAAGTCACAGAATGGAGGTGTGTGAAGTAACAGAAAGGAGGGGTGTGAAGTCATAAAATCTAGGTGTGTGAAGTCAAAGAGGAGGTGTGTGAAGTCAGAATGGAGGTGTGTAATCTCAGAATGCAGGTGTGTGAAGTAACGGAATGGAGGTGTGTGAGGTCATAGAATGGACGTGTGTGAAGTCATAGAGTGGAGGTGTGTGAAGTCAGAATGGAGGTGGGTGAACTCCGAATGGAGGTGTGGGAAATCACAGAATGAAGGTGTGTGTAGTCATAGAATGGAAGTGTGTGAAGTCACAGAATGGAGTATTGTGAAGTCATAGAATGGAGGTGTGTGAAGTCACAGAATGGAGGTGTGTGAAGTCACAGAATGGAGGTCTGTGAAGTCAGAATTTAGGTGTGTGATGTCACGGAATGGAGGTGTATGAAGTCATAGAATGCAGGTGTGTGAAGTCATAGAGTGGAGGTGTGTGAAGTCAGAATGGAGGTGTGTGAAGTCAGAATGGAGGTGTGTGAAGTCACAGAATGGAGGTGTGTGAACTCAGAATGGAGGTGTTTGAAATCACAGAATGGACGTGTGTGAAGTCACAGAATGGAGGTGTGTGAAGTCACAGAAAGCAGGTGTGTGAACTTAGAATGGAGGTGTTTGAAGTCACAGAATGGACGTGTGTGAAGTCACAGAATGGAGGTCTGTGAAGTCATAGAATGCAGATGTGTGAAGTAACAGAATGGATCTGTGTGAAGTCACAGAATGGAGGTGAGTGAAGCCATAGAATGCAGATGTGTGAAGTCACGGAATGGAGGTGTGTGAAGTCATAGAATGGAGGTTTGTGAAGTCATAGAATGCAGGTGTGTGAAGTAACAGAATGGAGGTGTGTGAAGTCACAGAATGGAGGTCTGTGAAGTCATAGAATGCAGGTGTGTGAAGTAACAGAATGGAGGTGTGTGAAGTCACAGAATGGAGGTGAGTGAAGTCATAGAATGCAGGTGTGTGAAGTCACAGAATGGAGGTCTGTGAAGTCACAGAAAGGAGGTGTGTGAAGTAACCGAATGCAGGTGTGTGAAGTCACAGAATGGAGGTGAGTGAAGTCATAGAATGCAGGTGTGTGAAGTCACAGAATGGAGGTGTGTGAAGTCATAGAATGGAGGTTTGTGAAGTCAGAATGGAAGTGTGTGAAGTCACAGAATGGAGGTGAGTGAAGTCACAGAGGGGGGGGGTGTAGGCATAGAACGGAGGTTTGTGACGTCAGAGAATGGAGGTGTGTGAAGACACAGAATGGAGGTGATGAAGTCACCCTATGAAATTGTGTGAAGTCCTAGAATGGAGGTGTGTGAAGTCCTAGAATGGAGGTGAGTGAATTCACCGAATGCAGGTGTGTGAAGTCACAGAATAGAGGTTTATGAAGTTAAAATGTAGGTGAGTTAAGTCACAGAATGGAGGTATGTGAAGTCACAGAAAGGAGGTGTGTGAAGTCATAGAATGGAGGTTTGTGAAGTCAGAATGGAGGTGTGTGAAGACACAGAATGGATGTGAGTGAAGTCACAGTATGGAATGTGTGAAGTCCTAGAATGGAGGTTTGTGAAGTCCTAGAATGGAGGTGTGTTACGTCACATAATGCAGGTGTGTGAAGTCACAGAATGGAGGTGTGTGACGTCATAGAATGCAGGTGTGTGAAGTCCCAGAATGGAGATGTGTGAAGTCAGAATGGAGGTGTGTGAAGTCACAGAATGGAGGTGTGGGAAGTCATAGTATGGAGGTTTTGAAGTCAGAATGGAGGTGTGTGAAGTCACAGAATGGAGGTTATTGAAGTCACAGAGCGGGGGTGTGTAGTCATAGAATGGAGGTTTGTGAAGTCAGAGAATGGAGGTGTGTGAAGACCCAGAATGGAGTTGAGTGAAGTCACAGGATGGAGATTTGTGAAATCAAAATTTAGGTGTGTGAAGTCAGAGAATGGAGGAGTGTGAAGTCACGGAATGGAGGTGTGTGAAGTGAAAATGGAGGTGTGTGAAGTCACAGAATGGAGGGATGTGAAGTCACAGAATGGGGGTGTGTGAAGTCAGAGAATGGAGGCGTGTGAAATCATACAATGAGGCGTGTGAAATCAGACAATTGAGGTGTGTAAAGTAAGAGAATGGAGGTGTGTGAAGTCATAGAATTGAGGTGTGTGAAGTCACAGAATGGAGGTGAGTGAAGTCAAAATGGAGTTGTGTGAAGTCAGAGAATGGAGGTGTGTGCAGTCATAGAATGGAGGTATGTGAAGTCACAGAATGGAGGTGTTTGAAGTCACAGAATAGAGGTGTGTTAAGTCATAGAATGGAGGTGTGTGAAGTCAAAGAGGAGGTGTGTGAATTAAGAATGGAGGTGTGTGAAGTCACAGAATGGAGGTGTGTGAACTCAGAATGGAGATGTGTGAAGTCACAGAATGGAGGAGTGTGAAGTCATAGAATGGACGTGTGTGAAGTCATAAAATGGAGGTGTGTGAAGTCAGAATGGAGTTGTGTGAAGTCATAGAATGGAGTGGTGAAGTCATAGAATGGCGGTGTGTGAAGTCCTAGAATGGAGGTGAGTGAAGTCACAGAATGCAGGTGTGTGAAGTCACAGAATGGATGTGTGTGAAGTCAGAATGGAGGTGTGTGAAGTCAGAGTGGAGGTATGTGAAGTCACAGAATGAAGGTGTGTGAAGTCAAAGAATGGAGATGTGTGAAGTCAGAATGGACGTGTGTGAAGTCACAGAATGGAGGTGTGTGAAGTCATAGAATGGAGGTGTGTGAAGTCATAGAATGGCGGTGTGTGAAGTCATAGAATGGAGGTGTGTGAAGTCACTGAATGGAGGTGTGTGAACTCAGAATGGAGGTGTGTGAGTCACAGAATGGAGGTGTGTGAAGACATAGTATGGAGTTGTGTGAAGTCAGAATGGAGGTGTGTGAAGTCACAGAATGGAGGTGTGTGAAGTAACAGAATGGAGGTGTGTGAAGTCATAGAATGGAGGTGTGTGAAGGCATGGAATGGCGGTGAGTAAAGTCATAGAATGGAGGTGTGTGAAGTCACAGAATGGTGGTGTGTGAATACAGAATGGAGGTGTGTGAAGTCACAGAATGGAAGTGAGTGAAGTCACAGTATGGAATTGTGTGAAGTCCTAGAATGGAGGTGTGTGAAGTCCTAGAATGGAGGTGAGTGAAGTCACAGAATGCAGGTGTGTGAAGTCACAGAATGGATGTGTGTGAAGTCAGAATGGAGGTGTGTGAAGTCAGAGTGGAGTTGTGTGAAGTCACAGAATGAAGGTGTGTGAAGTCAAAGAATGGAGGTGTGTGAAGTCAGAATGGACGTGTGTGAAGTCACAGAATGGAGGTGTGTGAAGTCATAGAATGGAGGTGTGTGAAGTCATAGAATGGAGTTGTGTGAAGTCATAAAATGGAGGTGTGTGAAGTCAGAATGGAGTTGTGTGAAGTCATAGAATGGAGTGGTGAAATCATAGAATGGCGGTGTGTGAAGTCCTAGAATGGAGGTGAGTGAAGTCACAGAATGCAGGTGTGTGAAGTCACAGAATGGATGTGTGTGAAGTCAGAATGGAGGTGTGTGAAGTCAGAGTGGAGGTATGTGAAGTCACAGAATGAAGGTGTGTGAAGTCAAAGAATGGAGGTGTGTGAAGTCAGAATGGACGTGTGTGAAGTCACAGAATGGAGGTGTGTGAAGTCATAGAATGGAGGTGTGTGAAGTCATAGAATGGCGGTGTGTGAAGTCATAGAATGGAGGTGTGTGAAGTCACTGAATGGAGGTGTGTGAACTCAGAATGGAGGTGTGTGAGTCACAGAATGGAGGTGTGTGAAGACATAGTATGGAGTTGTGTGAAGTCAGAATGGAGGTGTGTGAAGTCACAGAATGGAGGTGTGTGAAGTAACAGAATGGAGGTGTGTGAAGTCATAGAATGGAGGTGTGTGAAGGCTTGGAATGGCGGTGAGTAAAGTCATAGAATGGAGGTGTGTGAAGTCACAGAATGGTGGTGTGTGAATACAGAATGGAGGTGTGTGAAGTCACAGAATGGAAGTGAGTGAAGTCACAGTATGGAATTGTGTGAAGTCCTAGAATGGAGGTGTGTGAAGTCCTAGAATGGAGGTGAGTGAAGTCACAGAATGCAGGTGTGTGAAGTCACAGAATGGATGTGTGTGAAGTCAGAATGGAGGTGTGTGAAGTCAGAGTGGAGGTATGTGAAGTCACAGAATGAAGGTGTGTGAAGTCAAAGAATGGAGGTGTGTGAAGTCAGAATGGACGTGTGTGAAGTCACAGAATGGAGGTGTGTGAAGTCACAGAATGGAGGTGTGTGAAGTCATAGAATGGAGTTGTGTGAAGTCACAGAATGGAGGTGTGTGAAGTCACAGAATGGAGGTGTGTGAAGTCATAAAATGGAGGTGTGTGAAGTCACAGAATGGAGGTGTGTGAAGTAACAGAAAGGAGGGGTGTGAAGTCATAAAATCTAGGTGTGTGAAGTCAAAGAGGAGGTGTGTGAAGTCAGAATGGAGGTGTGTAATCTCAGAATGCAGGTGTGTGAAGTAACGGAATGGAGGTGTGTGAGGTCATAGAATGGACGTGTGTGAAGTCATAGAGTGGAGGTGTGTGAAGTCAGAATGGAGGTGGGTGAACTCCGAATGGAGGTGTGGGAAATCACAGAATGAAGGTGTGTGTAGTCATAGAATGGAAGTGTGTGAAGTCACAGAATGGAGTATTGTGAAGTCATAGAATGGAGGTGTGTGAAGTCACAGAATGGAGGTGTGTGAAGTCACAGAATGGAGGTCTGTGAAGTCAGAATTTAGGTGTGTGATGTCACGGAATGGAGGTGTATGAAGTCATAGAATGCAGGTGTGTGAAGTCATAGAGTGGAGGTGTGTGAAGTCAGAATGGAGGTGTGTGAAGTCAGAATGGAGGTGTGTGAAGTCACAGAATGGAGGTGTGTGAACTCAGAATGGAGGTGTTTGAAATCACAGAATGGACGTGTGTGAAGTCACAGAATGGAGGTGTGTGAAGTCACAGAATGGACGTGTGTGAAGTCACAGAATGGAGGTCTGTGAAGTCATAGAATGCAGATGTGTGAAGTAACAGAATGGATCTGTGTGAAGTCACAGAATGGAGGTGAGTGAAGCCATAGAATGCAGATGTGTGAAGTCACGGAATGGAGGTGTGTGAAGTCATAGAATGGAGGTTTGTGAAGTCATAGAATGCAGGTGTGTGAAGTAACAGAATGGAGGTGTGTGAAGTCACAGAATGGAGGTCTGTGAAGTCATAGAATGCAGGTGTGTGAAGTAACAGAATGGAGGTGTGTGAAGTCACAGAATGGAGGTGAGTGAAGTCATAGAATGCAGGTGTGTGAAGTCACAGAATGGAGGTCTGTGAAGTCACAGAAAGGAGGTGTGTGAGGTAACCGAATGCAGGTGTGTGAAGTCACAGAATGGAGGTGAGTGAAGTCATAGAATGCAGGTGTGTGAAGTCACAGAATGGAGGTGTGTGAAGTCATAGAATGGAGGTTTGTGAAGTCAGAATGGAAGTGTGTGAAGTCACAGAATGGAGGTGAGTGAAGTCACAGAGGGGGGGTGTGTAGGCATAGAACGGAGGTTTGTGACGTCAGAGAATGGAGGTGTGTGAAGACACAGAATGGAGGTGATGAAGTCACCCTATGAAATTGTGTGAAGTCCTAGAATGGAGGTGTGTGAAGTCCTAGAATGGAGGTGAGTGAATTCACCGAATGCAGGTGTGTGAAGTCACAGAATAGAGGTTTATGAAGTTAAAATGTAGGTGAGTTAAGTCACAGAATGGAGGTATGTGAAGTCACAGAAAGGAGGTGTGTGAAGTCATAGAATGGAGGTTTGTGAAGTCAGAATGGAGGTGTGTGAAGACACAGAATGGATGTGAGTGAAGTCACAGTATGGAATGTGTGAAGTCCTAGAATGGAGGTTTGTGAAGTCCTAGAATGGAGGTGTGTTACGTCACATAATGCAGGTGTGTGAAGTCACAGAATGGAGGTGTGTGACGTCATAGAATGCAGGTGTGTGAAGTCCCAGAATGGAGATGTGTGAAGTCAGAATGGAGGTGTGTGAAGTCACAGAATGGAGGTGTGGGAAGTCATAGTATGGAGGTTTTGAAGTCAGAATGGAGGTGTGTGAAGTCACAGAATGGAGGTTAGTGAAGTCACAGAGCGGGGGTGTGTAGTCATAGAATGGAGGTTTGTGAAGTCAGAGAATGGAGGTGTGTGAAGACCCAGAATGGAGTTGAGTGAAGTCACAGGATGGAGGTTTGTGAAATCAAAATTTAGGTGTGTGAAGTCAGAGAATGGAGGAGTGTGAAGTCACGGAATGGAGGTGTGTGAAGTGAAAATGGAGGTGTGTGAAGTCACAGAATGGAGGGATGTGAAGTCACAGAATGGGGGTGTGTGAAGTCAGAGAATGGAGGCGTGTGAAATCATACAATGAGGCGTGTGAAATCAGACAATTGAGGTGTGTAAAGTAAGAGAATGGAGGTGTGTGAAGTCATAGAATTGAGGTGTGTGAAGTCACAGAATGGAGGTGAGTGAAGTCAAAATGGAGTTGTGTGAAGTCAGAGAATGGAGGTGTGTGCAGTCATAGAATGGAGGTATGTGAAGTCACAGAATGGAGGTGTTTGAAGTCACAGAATAGAGGTGTGTTAAGTCATAGAATGGAGGTGTGTGAAGTCAAAGAGGAGGTGTGTGAATTAAGAATGGAGGTGTGTGAAGTCACAGAATGGAGGTGTGTGAACTCAGAATGGAGATGTGTGAAGTCACAGAATGGAGGAGTGTGAAGTCATAGAATGGACGTGTGTGAAGTCATAAAATGGAGGTGTGTGAAGTCAGAATGGAGTTGTGTGAAGTCATAGAATGGAGTGGTGAAGTCATAGAATGGCGGTGTGTGAAGTCCTAGAATGGAGGTGAGTGAAGTCACAGAATGCAGGTGTGTGAAGTCACAGAATGGATGTGTGTGAAGTCAGAATGGAGGTGTGTGAAGTCAGAGTGGAGGTATGTGAAGTCACAGAATGAAGGTGTGTGAAGTCAAAGAATGGAGATGTGTGAAGTCAGAATGGACGTGTGTGAAGTCACAGAATGGAGGTGTGTGAAGTCATAGAATGGAGGTGTGTGAAGTCATAGAATGGCGGTGTGTGAAGTCATAGAATGGAGGTGTGTGAAGTCACTGAATGGAGGTGTGTGAACTCAGAATGGAGGTGTGTGAGTCACAGAATGGAGGTGTGTGAAGACATAGTATGGAGTTGTGTGAAGTCAGAATGGAGGTGTGTGAAGTCACAGAATGGAGGTGTGTGAAGTAACAGAATGGAGGTGTGTGAAGTCATAGAATGGAGGTGTGTGAAGGCATGGAATGGCGGTGAGTAAAGTCATAGAATGGAGGTGTGTGAAGTCACAGAATGGTGGTGTGTGAATACAGAATGGAGGTGTGTGAAGTCACAGAATGGAAGTGAGTGAAGTCACAGTATGGAATTGTGTGAAGTCCTAGAATGGAGGTGTGTGAAGTCCTAGAATGGAGGTGAGTGAAGTCACAGAATGCAGGTGTGTGAAGTCACAGAATGGATGTGTGTGAAGTCAGAATGGAGGTGTGTGAAGTCAGAGTGGAGTTGTGTGAAGTCACAGAATGAAGGTGTGTGAAGTCAAAGAATGGAGGTGTGTGAAGTCAGAATGGACGTGTGTGAAGTCACAGAATGGAGGTGTGTGAAGTCATAGAATGGAGGTGTGTGAAGTCATAGAATGGAGTTGTGTGAAGTCACAGAATGGAGGTGTGTGAAGTCACAGAATGGAGGTGTGTGAAGTCACAGAATGGAGGTGTGTGAAGTCACAGAATGGAGGTGTGTGAAGACATAATATGGAGTTGTGTGAAGTCAGAATGGAGGTGTGTGAAGTCACAGAATGGAGGTGTGTGAAGTAACAGAATGGAGGTGTGTGAAGTCACAGAATGGAGGTGAGTGAAGTCATAGAATGCAGGTGTGTGAAGTCACAGAATGGAGGTGTGTGAAGTCATAGATGGAGGTTTGTGAAGTCAGAATGGAGGTGTGTACTCACAGAATGGAGGTGAGTGAAGTCACAGAGAGGGGTGTGTAGGCATAGAATGGAGGTTTGTGACGTCAGAGAATGGAGGTTTGTGAAGACACAGAAGGAAGGTGAGTGAAGTCACACTATGGAATTGTGTGAAGTCCTAGAATGGAGGTGTGTGAAGTCCTAGAATGGAGGTGAGTGAAGTCACAGAATGCAGGTGTGTGAAATCACAGAATGGAGGTGAAGTCAGAATGGTGGTGTGTGAAGTCATAGAATGGAGTGTGTGAGGTCACAGAATGGAGGTGTCTGAAGTCAGATTGGAGGTGTGTGAAGTCATCGAATGGAGGTGTGTGCAGGCAGAATGTAGGTGTGTGGAGTAATAAATGGAGCTGTGTGAAGTCACAGAATGGAGGTGTGTGAAGTCACAGAATGGAGGTGTGTGAAGTCATAGAATGGAGTTTTGTGAAGTCACAGAATGGAGGTGTGTGAAGTCACAGAATGAAGGTGTGTGAAGTCATAAAATGGAGGTGTGTGAAGTCACAGAATGGAGGTGTGTGAAGTCACAGAAAGGAGGTGTGTGAAGTCATAAAATCTAGGTGTGTGAATTCAAAGAGGAGTTGTGTGAAGTCAGAATGGAGGTGTGTAATCTCAGAATGGAGTTGTGTGAAGTAACGGAATTTAGGTTTGTGAGGTCATAGAATGGACGTGTGCGAAGTCATAGAGTGGAGGTGTGTGAAGTCAGAATGGAGGTGTGTGACCTCAGAATGGAGGTGTGGGAAATCACAGAATGAAGGTGTGTGAAGTCATAGAATGGAAGTGTGTGAAGTCACAGAATGCAGTTTTGTGAAGTCATAGAATGGAAGTGTGTGAAGTCCTAGAATGGACGTGTGTGAAGTCATAAAATGGAGGTGTGTGAAGTCAGAATGGAGTTGTGTGAAGTCATAGAATGGAGTGGTGAAGTCACAGAATGCAGGTGTGTGAAGTCACAGAATGGATGTGTGTGAAGTCAGAATGGAGGTGTGTGAAGTCAGAGTGGAGGTATGTGAAGTCACAGAATGAAGGTGTGTGAAGTCAAAGAATGGAGGTGTGTGAAGTCAGAATGGACGTGTGTGAAGTCACAGAATGGAGGTGTGTGAAGTCATAGAATGGAGGTGTGTGAAGTCATAGAATGGCGGTGTGGGAAGTCATAGAATGGAGGTGTGTGAAGTCACTGAATGGAGGTGTGTGAACTCAGAATGGAGGTGTATGAGTCACAGAATGGAGGTGTGTGAAGACATAGTATGGAGTTGTGTGAAGTCAGAATGGAGGTGTGTGAAGTCACAGAATGGAGGTGTGTGAAGTAACAGAATGGAGGTGTGTGAAGTCATAGAATGGAGGTGTGTGAAGGCATGGAATGGCGGTGAGTAAAGTCATAGAATGGAGGTGTGTGAAGTCACAGAATGGTGGTGTGTGAATACAGAATGGAGGTGTGTGAAGTCACAGAATGGAAGTGAGTGAAGTCCTAGAATGGAGGTGTGTGAAGTCCTAGAATGGAGGTGAGTGAAGTCACAGAATGCAGGTGTGTGAAGTCACAGAATGGATGTGTGTGAAGTCAGAATGGAGGTGTGTGAAGTCAGAGTGGAGGTATGTGAAGTCACAGAATGAAGGTGTGTGAAGTCAAAGAATGGAGGTGTGTGAAGTCAGAATGGACGTGTGTGAAGTCACAGAATGGAGGTGTGTGAAGTCATAGAATGGAGGTGTGTGAAGTCATAGAATGGCGGTGTGTGAAGTCATAGAATGGAGGTGTGTGAAGTCACTGAATGGAGGTGTGTGAACTCAGAATGGAGGTGTGTGAGTCACAGAATGGAGGTGTGTGAAGACATAGTATGGAGTTGTGTGATGTCAGAATGGAGGTGTGTGAAGTCACAGAATGGAGGTGTGTGAAGTAACAGAATGGAGGTGTGTGAAGTCACAGATTGGAGGTGAGTGAAGTCATAGAATGCAGGTGTGTGAAGTCACAGAATGGAGGTGTGTGAAGTCATAGAATGGAGGTTTGTGAAGTCAGAATGGAGGTGTGTAGTCACAGAATGGAGGTGAGTGAAGTCACAGAGAGGGGTGTGTAGGCATAGAATGGAGGTTTGTGACGTCAGAGAATGGAGGTGTGTGAAGACACAGAAGGAAGGTGAGTGACGTCACACTATGGAATTGTGTGAAGTCCTAGAATGGAGGTGTGTGAAGTCCTAGAATGGAGGTGAGTGAAGTCACAGAATGCAGTTGTGTGAAATCACAGAATGGAGGTGAAGTCAGAATGGTGGTGTGTGAAGTCATAGAATGGAGTGTGTGAGGTCACAGAATGGAGGTGTGTGAAGTCAGATTGGAGGTGTGTGAAGTCATCGAATGGAGGTGTGTGCAGGCAGAATGTAGGTGTGTGGAGTAATAAATGGAGCTGTGTGAAGTCACAGAATGGAGGTGTGTGAAGTCACAGAATGGAGGTGTGTGAAGTCATAGAATGGAGTTTTGTGAAGTCACAGAATGGAGGTGTGTGAAGTCACAGAATGAAGGTGTGTGAAGTCATAAAATGGAGGTGTGTGAAGTCACAGAATGGAGGTGTGTGAAGTCACAGAAAGGAGGTGTGTGAAGTCATAAAATCTAGGTGTGTGAATTCAAAGAGGAGGTGTGTGAAGTCAGAATTGAGGTGTGTAATCCCAGAATGGAGTTGTGTGAAGTAACGGAATTTAGGTTTGTGAGGTCATAGAATGGACGTGTGTGAAGTCATAGAGTGGAGGTGTGTGAAGTCAGAATGGAGGTGTGTGACCTCAGAATGGAGGTGTGGGAAATCACAGAATGAAGGTGTGTGAAGTCATAGAATGGAAGTGTGTGAAGTCACAGAATGCAGTTTTGTGAAGTCATAGAATGGAAGTGTGTGAAGTCCTAGAATGGACGTGTGTGAAGTCACAGAATGGAGGTGTGTGAACTCAGAATGGAGGTTTGTGACGTCCAAGAATGGAGGTGTGTGAAGTCATAGAATGGAGGTGTGTGAAGTCAGAATGGAGGTGTGTGAAGTCAGAATGGAGGTGTGTGAAGTCACAGAATGGAGGTATGTGAACTCAGAATGGAGGTGTTTGAAGTCACAGAATGGAGATGTGTGAAGTCATAGAATGGAGGTGTGTGAAGTCATAGAATGGAGGTGTGTGAAGTCACAATGGAGGTGTGTGAAGTCACAGAATGGAGTTGTGTGCAGTCAGAAAGGAGGTGTGTGAAGTCACAGAATGAAAGTGTGCGAAGTCACAGAATGGAGGTGTTTTGAAGTCAGAATTGAGGTGTGTGAAATCATAGAATGGAGGTGTGTGTAGTCAGAATGTAGGTGTGTGAAGTCATAGAATGGTGATGTGTGAACTCACAGAATGGGGTTTGTGAAGTCACAGAATGGAGGTGTGTGAAGTCATAGAACGGAGGTGTGTGAAGTCAAAGAGTGGGTGTGTGAAGTCAGAATGGCGGTGTGTGATGTCACAGAATGGTGGTGTGTGAATTCAGAATGAAGGTGTGTGAAGTCACAGAATGGAGGTGTGTGAAGTCACAGAATGGACTTGTGTGAAATCATAGAATGGAGGTGTGTGAAGTCACAGAATGGAGGTGTGTGAAGTCACAGAATGGAGGTATGTGAAATCATAGAATGGAGGTGTGTGATGTCGTAGAATGGCGGTGTGTGAAGTCATAGATTTGAGGTGTGTGAAGTCACAGAATGGAGGTCTGTGAAGTCAGAATGGAGGTGTGTGATGTCACGGAATGGAGGTGTATGAAGTCATAGAATGCAGGTGTGTGAACTCATAGAATGGAGGTTTGTGAAGTCACAGAATGGAGGTATGTGAAATCATAGAATGGAGGTGTGTGATGTCGTAGAATGGCGGTGTGTGAAGTCATAGATTGGAGGTGTGTGAAGTCATAGAATGGAGGTGTGTGATATCAGAATGGAGGTGTGTGAAGTCAGAATGGAGGTGTGTGAAGTCACAGAATGGAGGTGTGTGAAGTCAGAATGGATGTGTTTGAAGTCACAGAATGGACGTGTGTGAAGTCACAGAATGGAGGTGTGTGAAGTCACAGAAAGGAGGTGTGTGAACTTAGAATGGAGGTGTTTGAAGTCACAGAATGGACGTGTGTGAAGTCACAGAATGGAGGTCCGTGAAGTCATAGAATGCAGATGTGTGAAGTAACAGAATGGAGGTGTGTGAAGTCACAGAATGGAGGTTAGTGAAGTCATAGAATGCAGATGTATGAAGTCACAGAATGGAGGTGTGTGAAGTCATAGAATGGAGGTTTGTGAAGTCATAGAATGCAGGTGTGTGAAGTAACAGAATGCAGGTGTGTGTAGTCACAGAATAGAGGTCTGTGAAGTCATAGAATTCGGGTGTGTGAAGTAACAGAATGGAGGTGTGTGAAGTCACAGAATGGAGGTGAGTGAAGTCATAGAATGCAGGTGTGTGAAGTCACAGAATGGAGGTGTGTGAAGTCACAGAATGGAGGTCTGTGAAGTCACAGAATGGAGGTGTGTGAAGTAACAGAATGGAGGTGTGTGAAGTCACAGAATGGAGGTGAGTGAAGTCATAGAATGCAGGTGTGTGAAGTCACAGAATGGAGGTGTGTGAAGTCATAGAATGGAGGATGTGAAGTCAGAATGGAGGTGTGTGAAGTCACAGAATGGAGGTGAGTGAAGTCACAGAGGGGGGGTGTGTAGGCATAGAATGGAGGTTTGTGACGTCAGAGAATGGAGGTGTGTGAAGACACAGAATGAAGGTGAGTGAAGTCACATTTTGAAATTTTGTGAAGTCCTAGAATGGAGGTGTGTGAAGTCCTAGAATGTAGGTTGGTGAAGTCACCGAATGCAGGTGTGTGAAGTCAGAGAATAGATGTTTGTGAAGTTAAAATGTAGGTGTGTTAAGTCACAGAATGGAGGTATGTGAAGTCACAGAATGGAGGTGTGTGAAGTCAGAGAATGGAGTTGTGTGAAGTCATTTAATGGAGGTTTGTGAAGTCACAGAATGAAGGTGTTTGAAGTCACAGAATTGAGGTGTGTGAAGTCAGAATGGTGGTGTGTGAAGTCATCGAATGGAGGTGTGTGCAGTCAGAATGTAGGTGCGTGAAGTCATAAATGGAGGTGTGTGAAGTCACAGAATGGAGGTGTTTGAAGTCACAGAATGGAGGTGTGGGAAGTCATAGAATGGAGGTGTGTGAAGTCAAAGAGGAGGTGTGTGAAGTCACAGAATGGAGATGTGTGAAGTAAGAATGGAGGTGTGTGATGTCAGAGAATGGAGGTGTGTGAAGGCATAGAATGGAGGTTTTTGAAGTCAGAATGGAGGTGTGTGAAGTCACAGAATGGAGGTGATTGAATTCACAGAACGGGGGTGTGTAGTTATAGAATGGAGGTTTGTGAAGTCAGAGAATGGAGGTGTGTGAAGACACAGAATGGATGTGAGTGAAGTCACAGTATGGAATTGTGTGAAGTCCTAGAATGGAGGTTTGTGAAGTCCTAGAATGAAGGTGTGTGACGTCACATAATGCAGGTGTGTGAAGTCACAGAATGGAGGTGTGTGACGTCGTAGAATGCAGGTGTGTGAAGTCCCAGAATGGAGATGTGTGAAGTCAGAATGGAGGTGTGTGAAGTCCCAGAATGGAGGTGTGTGAAGTCATAGTATGGAGGTTTTGAAGTCAGAATGGAGGTGTGTGAAGTCACAGAATGAAGGTGAGTGAAGTCACAGAGCGGGGGTGTGTAGTCATAGAATGGAGGTTTGTGAAGTCAGAGAATGGAGGTGTGTGAAGACACAGAATGGAGGTGAGTGAAGTCACAGAATGGAGGTTTGTGAAATCAAAATTGAGGTTTGTGAAGTCAGAGAATGGAGGAGTGTGAAGTCACGGAATGGAGGTGTGTGAAGTGAAAATGGAGGTGTGTGAAGTCACAGAATGGAGGTATGTGAAGTCACAGAATGGGGGTGTGTGAAGTCAGAGAATGGAGGTGTGTGAAATCCTACAATGAGGCGTATGAAGTCAGATAATTGAGGTGTGTAAAGTCAGAGAATGGAGGAGTGTGAAGTCATAGAATTGAGGTGTGTGAAGTCACGAAATGGAGGTGAGTGAAGTCAAAATGGAGGTGTGTGAAGTCAGAGAATGGAGGTGTGTGAAATCATAGAATGGAGGCGTGTGAAGTCAGACATTGGAGTTGTGTGAAGTCAGAGAATGGATGTGTGTGAAGTCATAGAATGGGTGTGTGTGAAGTCAAAGAATGGAGGTGTGTGAAGTCAAAATTGAGGTATGTGAAGTCATACAATGGAGGTGTGTGAAGTGAGAATGTAGGTGTGTGAAGTCATAGAATGGAGGTGTGTGAAGTCATAGAATGGAGGTGAGTGAAGTCACAGAATAGAGTTGTGTTAAGTCATAGAATGGAGGTGTGTGGAGTCAAAGAGGAGCTGTGTGAAGTAAGAATGGAGGTGTGTGAAGTCACAGAATGGAGGTGTGTGAACTCAGAATGGAGATGTGTGAAGTCACAGAATGGAGGAGTGTGAAGTCATAGATTGGACGTGTGTGAAGTCATACAATGGAGGTGTGGGAAGTCATACAATGGATGTGTGTGAAGTCAGAATGGAGGTGTGTGAAGTCAGAATGGAGGTGTGTGAAGTCACAGAATGGAGGTGTGTGAAGTCATAGAATGGAGGTGCGGGAAGGCATAGAACGGCGGTGAGTAAAGTCATAGAATGGAGGTGTGTGAAGTCACAGAATGGTGGTGTGTGAATACAGAATGGAGGTTTGTGAAGTCACAGAATGGAGGTGTGTGGAGACATAGTATGGAGTTGTGTGAAGTCAGAATGGAGGTGTGTGAGGTCACACAATGGAGGTGTGAAGTCACAGAATGGAGGTGAGTGAAGTCACAGTATGGAATTGTGTGAAGTCCTAGAATGGAGGTGTGTGAAGTCCTAGAATGCAGGTGAGTGAAGTCACAGAATGCAGGTGTGTGAAGTCACAAAATGGAGGTGTGTAAAGTCATAGAATGAAGGTGTGTGAAGTCACAGAATGGAGGTGTGTGAAGTCAGAGTGGACGTGTGTGAAGTCACAGAATGGAGGTGTGTGAAGTCATAGAATGGAGGTGTGTGAAGTCAGAATGGAGTTGTGTGAAGTCAGAGTGGACGTGTGTGAAGTCGTAGAATGGAGGTGTGTGAAGTCATAGAATGGAGGTGTGTGAAGTCAGAATGGAGGTGTGTGAGGTCAGAATGGAGGTGTGTGAAGTCACAGAATGGAGGTATGTGAACTCAGAATGGAGGTGTTTGAAGTCACAGAATGAAGATGTGTGAAGTCACAAAATGGAGGTATGTGAAGTCATAGAATGGAGGTGTGTGAAATCGCTGAATGGAGGTGTGTGAAGTCATATTATGGAGGTTTTGAAGTCAGAATGGAGGTGTGTGAAGTCACAGAATGAAGGTGTGCGAAGTCAAAGAATGAAGGTGTGTGAAGTCAGAATTGAGGTCTGTGAAATCATAGAATGGAGGTGTGTGAAGTCAGAATGTAGGTGTGTGAAGTCATAGAATGGTGGTGTGTGAACTCCCAGAATTGAGGTATGTGAGGTCACAGAATGGAGGTGTGTGAAGTCATAGAACGGAGGTGTGTGAAGTCAAAGAGTGGGTGTGTGAAGTCAGAATGGAGGTGTGTGATGTCACGGAATGGTGGTGTGTGAATTCAGAATGAAGATGTGTGAAGTCACAGACTGGAGGTGTGTGAAGTCATAGAATGGACTCGTGTGAAGTCATAGAATGGAGGTTTGTGAAGTCACAGAATGGAGGTGAGTGAAGTCAGAATGGAGATTTGTGAAGTCATAGAATGGATGTTTGTGAAGTAAGAATGGAGGTGTGTGAAGTCATAGAATGGAGGTGTGTGAAGTCAGAATGGAGGTGTGTGAAGTCAGAATGGAGGTGTGTGAAGTCACAGAATGGAGGTGTGTGAACTCAGAATGGAGGTGTTTGAAGTCACAGAATGGACGTGTGTGAAGTCACAGAATGGAGGTGTGTGAAGTCACAGAAAGGAGGTGTGTGAACTTAGAATGGAGGTGTTTGAAGTCACAGAATGGACGTGTGTGAAGTCACAGAATGGAGGTCTGTGAAGTCATAGAATGCAGGTGTGTGAAGTCCCAGAATGGAAATGTGTGAGGTCAGAATGGAGGTGTGTGAAGTCACAGAATGTAGGTGTGTGAAGTCATAGTATGGAGATTTTGAAGTCAGAATGGAGGTGTGTGAAGTCACAGAATGGAGGTGAGTGAAGTCACAGAGCGGGGGTGTGTAGTCATAGAATGGAGGTTAGTGAAGTCAGAGAATGGAGGTATGTGAAGATACAGAATGGAGGTTTGTGAAGTCAAAATTGAGGTGTGTGAAGTCATAGAATTGAGGAGTGTGAAGTCACATAATGGAGGTGTGTGAAGTCAAAATGGAAGTGTGTGAAGTCACAGAATGGAGGTATGGGAATCACAGAATGGAGGTGTGTGAAGTCAGAGAATGGAGGTATGTGAAATCATAAAATGAGGCGTGTGAAGTCAGACAATGGAGGTGTGTAAAGTCAGAGAACGGAGGTGTGAGAAGTCATAGAATTGAGGTGTGTGAAGTCATAGAATGGACGTGTGTGAAGTCAAAATGGAGGTGTGTGAAGTCAAAGAATGGAGGTAAGTGAAGTCAAAGGATGGGTATGTAGTCATAGAATGGAGGTTTGTGACGTCAGAGAATGGAGGTGTGTGAAGACACAGAATGAAGGTGAGTGAAGTCACAGTATGGAATTTTGTGAAGTCCTAGAATGGAGGTGTGTGAAGTCCTAGAATGGAGGAGAGTGAAGTCACAGAATGCAGGTGTGTGAAGTCACAGAATGGAGGTTTGTGAAGTTAAAATGTAGGTGTGTTAAGTCACAGAATGGAGGTATGTGAAGTCACAGAATGGAGGTGTGTGAAGTCAGAGTA
This sequence comes from Megascapheus bottae, assembly GCF_031878675.1. Taxonomy (NCBI): domain Eukaryota; kingdom Metazoa; phylum Chordata; class Mammalia; order Rodentia; family Geomyidae; genus Megascapheus; species Megascapheus bottae. The sequence continues at coordinate 75,020 of NW_028327683.1, forward strand.
TGGACTTGTGTGAAGTCATAGAATGGAGGTGTGTGAAGTCACAGAATGGAGGTGTGTGAAGTCACAGAATGGAGGTGTGTGAAGTCAAAATGGTGGTGTGTGAAGTCATAGAATGGAGGTGTGTGTGGTCACAGAATGGAGGTGTGTGAAGTCAGAATGTAGGTGTGTGAAGTCATAAATGGAGGTGTGTCTAGTCACAGAATGGAGGTGTGTGAAGTCATAGAATGGAGGTGTGTGAAGTCAAAGAGGAGGTGTGTGAAGTCAGAATGGACTTGTGTGAAGTCACAGAATGGAGGTGTGTGAACTCAGAATGGAGGTGTGTGAAGTCACGAAATGATGGTGTGTGAAGTCATAGAATGGATGCGTGTGTAGTCATAGAATGGAGGTGTGTGACGTCAGAATGGAGGTGTGTGAAGACATAGAATGGAGGTGTGTGAAGTCAGAATGTAGTTGTGTGAAGTCATAGAATGGATGTGTGTGCAGTAAGAATTTAGGTGTGTGAAGTCATAGATGGAGGTGTGAAGTCACAGAATGGAGGTGTATGAAGTTACAGAATGGAGGTGTGTGAAGTCACAGAATGGAGGTGTGTGAAGTCATAGAATGGAGGTTTGTGAAGTCAAAGAGGAGATGTGTGAATTCAGAATGGACTTGTGTGAAGTCACAGAATGGAGGTGTGTGAACTCAGAATGGAAGTGTGTGAGGACACGAAATGGAGGTGTGTGAAGACATAGAATAGAGGTGTGTGAAGTCACAGAATGGAGTTGGGTGAAGTCATAGAATGGAGGTGTATGAAGTGATAGAATGGAGGCGTGAAGTCACAGAATGGAGGTGTGTGAAGTCATAAAATGGAGGTGTGTGAAGTCATAGAATGGCGGTGTGTGAAGTCATACAATGGAGGTGTGCGATGTCACAGAATGGACGTGTGTGAACTCAGAATGGAGTTTTGTGAAGTCACATAATAGAGGTGTGTGAAGACATAGTATGGAGTTGTGTGAAGTCAGAATGGAGGTGTGTGAAGTCACAGAATGGAGGTGTGTGAAGTCACAGAATGGAGGAGTGTGAAGTCAGAGAATGCAGGTGTCTGAAATCACAGAATGGAGATGTGTGAAGTCAGAATGGAGGTGTGTGAAGTCACAGAATGGAGGTGTGTGAAGTCATAGAATGGAGGTTTGTGAATTCCTAGAATGGAGGTGTGTGACGTCACAGAATGCAGGTGTGTGAAGTCACAGAGTGGAGGTGTGTGAAGTCTTAGAATGGAGGTGTGTGAAGTCAGATTGGAGGTGTGTGAAGTCATAGAATGGAGGTGTGTGAAATCAGAATGTAGTTGTGTGAAGTCATAGAATGGAGGTCTGTGAAGTCACAGAATGGAGGTGTGTGAAGTCACAGAATGGAGGTGTGTGAAGTCATAAAATGGAGGTGTGTGAAGTCAAAGAGGAGGTGTGTGAATTCAGAATGGAGGTGTGTGAAGTCACAGAATGGAGGTGTGTGGAGACACAGAATGGATGTGAGTGAAGTCCACAGTATGGAATTGAGTGAAGTCCTAGAATGGAGGTTTGTGAATTCCGAGAATGGAGGTGTGTGACGTCACAGAATGCAGGTGTGTGAAGTCACAGAGTGGAGGTGTGTGAAGTCTTAGAATGGAGGTGTGTGAAGTCACAGAATGGAGGTGTGTGAAGTCAGAGAATGCAGGTGTCTGAAGTCACAGAATGGAGATGTGTGAAGTCAGAATGGAGGTGTGTGAAGTCACAGAATGGAGGTGTGTGAAGTCATAGAATGGAGGTTTGTGAAGTCAGAATGGAGGTGTGTGAAGTCACAGAATGGAGGTGATTGAAATCACAGAAAGGGGGTGTGTAGTTATAGAATGGAGGTTTGTGAAGTCAGAGAATGGAGGTGTGTGGAGACACAGAATGGATGTGAGTGAAGTCCACAGTATGGAATTGAGTGAAGTCCTAGAATGGAGGTTTGTGAATTCCTAGAATGGAGGTGTGTGACGTCACAGAATTCAGGTGTGTGAAGTCACAGAGTGGAGGTGTGTGAAGTCTTAGAATGGAGGTGTGTGAAGTCACAGAATGGAGGTGTGTGAAGTCACAGAATGGAGGTGTGTGAAGTCAAAATGGAGGGTGTGAAATCATAGAATGGAGGTGTGTGAGGTCACAGAATGGAGGTGTGTGAAGTCAGATTGGAGGTGTGTGAAGTCATAGAATGGAGGTGTGTGAAATCAGAATGTAGTTGTGTGAAGTCATAGAATGGAGGTCTGTGAAGTCACAGAATGGAGGTGTGTGAAGTCACAGAATGGAGGTGTGTGAAGTCATAAAATGGAGGTGTGTGAAGTCAAAGAGGAGGTGTGTGAATTCAGAATGGAGGTGTGTGAAGTCACAGAATGGAGGTGTGTTAACTCAGAATGAAGGTGTGTGAAGTCACGGAATGGAGGCGTGTAAAGTCACGCAATGGAGTTTTGTGAAGTCATAGAATGGATGTGTGAGAAGTCATACAATGGAGGTGTGTGAAGTCTCAGAGTGGAGGTGTGTGAACTCAGAATGGAGGTGTGTGACGTCAAAGAATGTAGGTGTGTGAAGTCATAGAATGGAGGTGTGTGAAGTCATAGAATGGAGGTGTGTGAAGTCAGAATGGAGGTGTGTGAAGTCAGAATGGAGGTGTGTGAAGTCACAGAATGGAGGTGTTTGAATTCAGAATGGAGGTGTTTGAAGTCACAGAATGGAGATGTGTGAAGTCATAGAATGGAGGCTTGTGAAGTCATAGAATGGAGGTGTGTGAAGTCACAATGGAAGTGTGTGAAGTCACAGAAAGGAGTTGTGTGAAGTCAGAATTGAGGTGTGCGAAATCATAGAATGGAGGTGTGTGAAGTCAGAATGGAGGTGTGTGAAGTCATAGAATGGTGGTGTGTGAACTCATAGAATGGAGGTGTGTGAAGTCACAGAATGAAGGTGTGTGAAGTCATAGAACGGAGGTGTGTGAAGTCAAAGAGGGGGTTTGTGAAATCAGAATGGAGGTGTGTGAACTCACAGAATGGAGGTGTGTAAATTCAGAATGAAGGTGTGTGAAGTCACAGAATGGAGGTGTGTGAAGTCATAGAATGGACTTGTGTGAAGTCATAGAATGGAGGTGTGTGAAGTCACAGAATGGAGGTGTGTGAAGTCAGAATGGAGATGTTTGAAGTCAGAGAATGGATATTTTGAAGTAAGAATAGAGGTGTGTGAAGTCATAGAATTGAGGTGTGTGAAGTCACAGAATGGAGGTGTGTGAAGTCATAGAATGGAGGTGTGTAAAGTCGTAGAATGACGGTGTGTGAAGCCATAGAATGGAGGTTGTGAAGTCACAGAACGGAGGTGTGTGAAGTCAGAACAGATGTGTGTGAAGTCAGAATGGAGGTGTGTAAAGTCAGAGAATGGAGGTGTGTGAACTCAGAATGGAGGAGTTTGAAGTCACAGAATGGACGTGTTTGAAGTACCAGAATGGAGATGTGTGAAGTCAGAATGGAGGTGTGTGAAGTCACAGAATGGAGGTGTGTGAAGTCATAGTATGGAAGTATTGAAGTCAGAATGGAGGTGTGTGATGTCACAGAATAGAGGTGAGTGAAGTCACAGAACGGGGGTGTGTAGTCATAGAATGGAGGTTTGTGAAGACAGAGAATGGAGGTGTGTGAAGACACAGAATGGAGGTGAGTGAAGTCACAGAATGTAGGTTTGTGAAGTCAAAATGGAGGTGTGTGAAGTCACAGAATGGAGGTATGTGAAGTCACAGAATGGAGGTGTGTGAAGTCAGAGAATGGAGGTGTGTGAAATCATACAATGAGGCGTGTGAAGTCAGACAATGGAGGTGTGTAAAGTCAGAGAATGGAGGTGTGTGAAGTCATAGAATTGAGGTGTGTGAAGTCAGAGAATGGAGGTGGGTGAAGTCATAGAATGGAGGTGTGTGTATCACAGAATGGAAGTGTGTGAAGTCAAAATTGAGGTGTGTGAAGTCATAGAATGGCGGTATGTGAAGTCAGAATGTAGGTGTGTGAAGTCATAGAATGGAGGTGTGTGAAGTCACAGAATGGAGCTGTTTGAAGTCACAGAATTGAGGTGTGTTAAGTCATAGAATGGAGGTGTGTGAAGTCAAAGAGGAGGTGTGTGAAGTAAGAATGGAGGTGTGTGAAGTCACAGAATGGAGGTATGTGAACTCAGAATGGAGGTGTGTGAAGTCACAGAATGGAGGTGTATGAAGTCATAGAATGGACGTGTGTGAAGTCATACAATGGATGTGTGAAGTCAGAATGGAGGTGTGTGAAGTCACAGAATGGAGGTGTGTGAAGTCATAGAATGGAGGTGTGTGAAGGCATAGAATGGCAGTGAGTGAAGTCATATAATGGAGGTGTGTGAAGTCACAGAATGGTGGTGTGTGAATACAGAATGGAGGTGTGTGAAGTCACAGAATGGAGGTGTGTGAAGACATAGTATGGAGTTGTGTGAAGTCAGAATGGAGGTGTGTGAGGTCACAGAATGGAGGTGTGTGAAGTCACAGAATGGAGGTGAGTGAAGTCACAGTATGGAATTGAGTGAAGTCCTATAATGGAGCTGTGTGAAGTCCTAGAATGGAGATGAGTGAAGTCACAGAATGCAGGTGTGTGAAGTCACAGAATGGAGGTGTGTAAAGTCATAGAATGGATTTGTGTGAAGTCAGAGTGGAGTTGTGTGAAGTCACAGAATGAAGGTGTGTGATGTCACAGAATGGAGGTGTGTGAGGTCAGAGTGGATGTGTGTAAAGTCACAGAATGGAGGTGTGTCAAGTCATAGAATGGATTTGTGTGAAGTCATAGAATGGCGGTGTGTGAAGTCATAGAATGGCGGTGAGTGAAGTCATAGAATGGAGGTGTGTGAAGTCACAGAATGGTGGTGTGTGAATACGGAATGGAGGTGTGTGAAGTCACAGAATGGAGGTGTGTGAAGACATACGATGGAGTTGTGTGCAGTCAGAGTGGAGGTGTGTGAGGTCACAGAATGGAGGTGTGTGAAGTCAGAATGGAGATGTTTGAAGTCAGAGAATGGATATTTTGAAGTAAGAATAGAGGTGTGTGAAGTCATAGAATTGAGGTGTGTGAAGTCACAGAATGGAGGTGTGTGAAGTCATAGAATGGAGGTGTGTAAAGTCGTAGAATGACGGTGTGTGAAGCCATAGAATGGAGGTTGTGAAGTCACAGAACGGAGGTGTGTGAAGTCAGAACAGATGTGTGTGAAGTCAGAATGGAGGTGTGTAAAGTCAGAGAATGGAGGTGTGTGAACTCAGAATGGAGGAGTTTGAAGTCACAGAATGGACGTGTTTGAAGTACCAGAATGGAGATGTGTGAAGTCAGAATGGAGGTGTGTGAAGTCACAGAATGGAGGTGTGTGAAGTCATAGTATGGAAGTATTGAAGTCAGAATGGAGGTGTGTGATGTCACAGAATAGAGGTGAGTGAAGTCACAGAACGGGGGTGTGTAGTCATAGAATGGAGGTTTGTGAAGACAGAGAATGGAGGTGTGTGAAGACACAGAATGGAGGTGAGTGAAGTCACAGAATGTAGGTTTGTGAAGTCAAAATGGAGGTGTGTGAAGTCACAGAATGGAGGTATGTGAAGTCACAGAATGGAGGTGTGTGAAGTCAGAGAATGGAGGTGTGTGAAATCATACAATGAGGCGTGTGAAGTCAGACAATGGAGGTGTGTAAAGTCAGAGAATGGAGGTGTGTGAAGTCATAGAATTGAGGTGTGTGAAGTCAGAGAATGGAGGTGGGTGAAGTCATAGAATGGAGGTGTGTGTATCACAGAATGGAAGTGTGTGAAGTCAAAATTGAGGTGTGTGAAGTCATAGAATGGCGGTATGTGAAGTCAGAATGTAGGTGTGTGAAGTCATAGAATGGAGGTGTGTGAAGTCACAGAATGGAGCTGTTTGAAGTCACAGAATTGAGGTGTGTTAAGTCATAGAATGGAGGTGTGTGAAGTCAAAGAGGAGGTGTGTGAAGTAAGAATGGAGGTGTGTGAAGTCACAGAATGGAGGTATGTGAACTCAGAATGGAGGTGTGTGAAGTCACAGAATGGAGGTGTATGAAGTCATAGAATGGACGTGTGTGAAGTCATACAATGGATGTGTGAAGTCAGAATGGAGGTGTGTGAAGTCACAGAATGGAGGTGTGTGAAGTCATAGAATGGAGGTGTGTGAAGGCATAGAATGGCAGTGAGTGAAGTCATATAATGGAGGTGTGTGAAGTCACAGAATGGTGGTGTGTGAATACAGAATGGAGGTGTGTGAAGTCACAGAATGGAGGTGTGTGAAGACATAGTATGGAGTTGTGTGAAGTCAGAATGGAGGTGTGTGAGGTCACAGAATGGAGGTGTGTGAAGTCACAGATTGGAGGTGAGTGAAGTCACAGTATGGAATTGAGTGAAGTCCTATAATGGAGCTGTGTGAAGTCCTAGAATGGAGATGAGTGAAGTCACAGAATGCAGGTGTGTGAAGTCACAGAATGGAGGTGTGTAAAGTCATAGAATGGATTTGTGTGAAGTCAGAGTGGAGTTGTGTGAAGTCACAGAATGAAGGTGTGTGATGTCACAGAATGGAGGTGTGTGAGGTCAGAGTGGATGTGTGTAAAGTCACAGAATGGAGGTGTGTCAAGTCATAGAATGGATTTGTGTGAAGTCATAGAATGGCGGTGTGTGAAGTCATAGAATGGCGGTGAGTGAAGTCATAGAATGGAGGTGTGTGAAGTCACAGAATGGTGGTGTGTGAATACGGAATGGAGGTGTGTGAAGTCACAGAATGGAGGTGTGTGAAGACATACGATGGAGTTGTGTGCAGTCAGAGTGGAGGTGTGTGAGGTCACAGAATGGAGGTGTGTGAAGTCACCGAATGGAGGTGAGTGAAGTCACAGTATGGAGGTGTGTGAAGTCCTATAATGGAGCTGTGTGAAGTCCTAGAATGGAAATGAGTGAAGTCACAGAATGCAGGTGTGTGAAGTCACAGAATGGAGGTGTGTAAAGTCATAGAATGGATTTGTGTGAAGTCAGAATTGAGGTGTGTGAAGTCTGAGTGGAGGTGTGTGAATTCACAGAATGAAGGTGTGTGATGTCACAGAATGGAGGTGTGTGAGGTCAGAGTGGAGGTGTGTAAAGTCACAGAATGGAGGTGTGTCAAGTCATAGAACGGAGGTGTGTGAAGTCATAGAATGGCGGTGTGTGAAGTCATAGAATTGAGGTGTGGGAACTCACAGAATGGAGGTGTGTGAACGCAGAATGGAGGTGTGTGAAGTCACAGAATGGAGGTGTGTGAAGTAACAGAATGGAGGTGTGTGGTCAAAGAATGGAGGTGAGTGAAGTCATAGAATGCAGGTGTGTGAAGACACAGAATGGAGGTGTGTGAAGTCAGAATGTAGTTGTGTGAAGTCATAGAATGGATGTGTGTGCAGTAAGAATTTAGGTGTGTGAAGTCATAGATGGAGGTGTGAAGTCACAGAATGGAGGTGTATGAAGTTACAGAATGGAGGTGTGTGAAGTCACAGAATGGAGGTGTGTGAAGTCATAGAATGGAGGTTTGTGAAGTCAAAGAGGAGATCTGTGAATTCAGAATGGACTTGTGTGAAGTCACAGAATGGAGGTGTGTGAACTCAGAATGGAAGTGTGTGAGGACACGAAATGGAGGTGTGTGAAGACATAGAATAGAGGTGTGTGAAGTCACAGAATGGAGTTGGGTGAAGTCATAGAATGGAGGTGTATGAAGTGATAGAATGGAGGTGTGAAGTCACAGAATGGAGGTGTGTGAAGTCATAAAATGGAGGTGTGTGAAGTCATAGAATGGCGGTGTGTGAAGTCATACAATGGAGGTGTGCGATGTCACAGAATGGACGTGTGTGAACTCAGAATGGAGTTTTGTGAAGTCACATAATAGAGGTGTGTGAAGACATAGTATGGAGTTGTGTGAAGTCAGAATGGAGGTGTGTGAAGTCACAGAATGGAGGTGTGTGAAGTCACAGAATGGAGGTGTGTGAAGTCAGAGAATGCAGGTGTCTGAAGTCACAGAATGGAGATGTGTGAAGTCAGAATGGAGGTGTGTGAAGTCACAGAATGGAGGTGTGTGAAGTCATAGAATGGAGGTTTGTGAAGTCAGAATGGAGGTGTGTGAAGTCACAGAATGGAGGTGATTGAAATCACAGAAAGGGGGTGTGTAGTTATAGAATGGAGGTTTGTGAAGTCAGAGAATGGAGGTGTGTGGAGACACAGAATGGATGTGAGTGAAGTCCACAGTATGGAATTGAGTGAAGTCCTAGAATGCAGGTTTGTGAATTCCTAGAATGGAGGTGTGTGACGTCACAGAATTCAGGTGTGTGAAGTCACAGAGTGGAGGTGTGTGAAGTCTTAGAATGGAGGTGTGTGAAGTCACAGAATGGAGGTGTGTGAAGTCACAGAATGGAGGTGTGTGAAGTCAAAATGGAGGGTGTGAAATCATAGAATGGAGGTGTGTGAGGTCACAGAATGGAGGTGTGTGAAGTCAGATTGGAGGTGTGTGAAGTCATAGAATGGAGGTGTGTGAAATCAGAATGTAGTTGTGTGAAGTCATAGAATGGAGGTCTGTGAAGTCACAGAATGGAGGTGTGTGAAGTCACAGAATGGAGGTGTGTGAAGTCATAAAATGGAGGTGTGTGAAGTCAAAGAGGAGGTGTGTGAATTCAGAATGGAGGTGTGTGAAGTCACAGAATGGAGGTGTGTTAACTCAGAATGAAGGTGTGTGAAGTCACGGAATGGAGGCGTGTAAAGTCACGCAATGGAGTTTTGTGAAGTCATAGAATGGATGTGTGAGAAGTCATACAATGGAGGTGTGTGAAGTCTCAGAGTGGAGGTGTGTGAACTCAGAATGGAGGTGTGTGACGTCAAAGAATGTAGGTGTGTGAAGTCATAGAATGGAGGTGTGTGAAGTCATAGAATGGAGGTGTGTGAAGTCAGAATGGAGGTGTGTGAAGTCAGAATGGAGGTGTGTGAAGTCACAGAATGGAGGTGTTTGAATTCAGAATGGAGGTGTTTGAAGTCACAGAATGGAGATGTGTGAAGTCATAGAATGGAGGCTTGTGAAGTCATAGAATGGAGGTGTGTGAAGTCACAATGGAAGTGTGTGAAGTCACAGAAAGGAGTTGTGTGAAGTCAGAATTGAGGTGTGCGAAATCATAGAATGGAGGTGTGTGAAGTCAGAATGGAGGTGTGTGAAGTCATAGAATGGTGGTGTGTGAACTCATAGAATGGAGGTGTGTGAAGTCACAGAATGAAGGTGTGTGAAGTCATAGAACGGAGGTGTGTGAAGTCAAAGAGGGGGTTTGTGAAATCAGAATGGAGGTGTGTGAACTCACAGAATGGAGGTGTGTAAATTCAGAATGAAGGTGTGTGAAGTCACAGAATGGAGGTGTGTGAAGTCATAGAATGGACTTGTGTGAAGTCATAGAATGGAGGTGTGTGAAGTCACAGAATGGAGGTGTGTGAAGTCAGAATGGAGATGTTTGAAGTCAGAGAATGGATATTTTGAAGTAAGAATAGAGGTGTGTGAAGTCATAGAATTGAGGTGTGTGAAGTCACAGAATGGAGGTGTGTGAAGTCATAGAATGGAGGTGTGTAAAGTCGTAGAATGACGGTGTGTGAAGCCATAGAATGGAGGTTGTGAAGTCACAGAACGGAGGTGTGTGAAGTCAGAACAGATGTGTGTGAAGTCAGAATGGAGGTGTGTAAAGTCAGAGAATGGAGGTGTGTGAACTCAGAATGGAGGAGTTTGAAGTCACAGAATGGACGTGTTTGAAGTACCAGAATGGAGATGTGTGAAGTCAGAATGGAGGTGTGTGAAGTCACAGAATGGAGGTGTGTGAAGTCATAGTATGGAAGTATTGAAGTCAGAATGGAGGTGTGTGATGTCACAGAATAGAGGTGAGTGAAGTCACAGAACGGGGGTGTGTAGTCATAGAATGGAGGTTTGTGAAGACAGAGAATGGAGGTGTGTGAAGACACAGAATGGAGGTGAGTGAAGTCACAGAATGTAGGTTTGTGAAGTCAAAATGGAGGTGTGTGAAGTCACAGAATGGAGGTATGTGAAGTCACAGAATGGAGGTATGTGAAATCAGAGAATGGAGGTGTGTGAAATCATAGAATGGAGGTTTGTGAAGTCACAGAATGGAGGTATGTGAAATCAGAGAATGGAGGTGTGTGAAGTCGTAGAATGGCGGTGTGTGAAGTTACAGAATGGAGGTGTGTGAAGTCACAGAATGGAGGTCTGTGAACTCAGAATGGAGGTGTGTGATGTCACGGAATGGAGGTGTATGAAGTCATAGAATGCAGGGGTGTGAAGTCATAGAATGGAGGTGTGTGAAGTCAGAATGGAGCTGTGTGAAGTCAGAATGGAGGTGTGTGAAGTCACAGAATGGAGGTGTGTGAACTCAGAATGGAGGTGTTTGAAGTAACAGAATGGACGTGTGTGAAGTCACAGAATGGAGGTGTGCGAAGTCACAGAAAGGAGGTGTGTGAACTTAGAATGGAGGTGTTTGAAGTCACAGAATGGACGTGAGTGAAGTCACAGAATGGAGGTCTGTGAAGTCATAGAATGCAGATGTTTGAAGTAACAGCATGGAGCTGTGTGAAGTCACAGAATGGAGGTGAGTGAAGTCATAGAATGCAGGTGTGTGAAGTTACAGAATGGAGGTGTGTGTAGTCATAGAATGGAGGTTTGTGAAGTCATAGAATGCAGGTGTGTGAAGTCACAGAATGGAGGTGTGTGAAGTCATAAAATGGAGGTGTGTGAAGTCTCAGAATGGAGGTGTGTGAAGTAACAGAAAGGAGGGGTGTGAAGTCCTAAAATCTAGGTGTGTGAAGTCAAAGAGGAGGTGTGTGAAGTCAGAATGGAGGTGTGTAATCTCAGAATGCAGGTGTGTGAAGTAACGGAATGGAGGTGTGTGAGGTCATAGAATGGACGTGTGTGAAGTCATAGAGTGGAGGTGTGTGAAGTCAGAATGGAGGTGGGTGAAATCAGAATGGAGGTGTGGGAAATCACAGAATGAAGGTGTGTGAAGTCATAGAATGGAAGTGTGTGAAGTCACAGAATGGAGTTTTGTGAAGTCATAGAATGGAGGTGTGTGAAGTCCTAGAATGGAGGTGTGTGAAGTCACAGAATGGAGGTATGTGAACTCAGAATGGAGGTTTGTGACGTCAAAGAATGGAGGTGTGTGAAGTCGTAGAATGGAGGTGTGTGAAGTCATAGAATGGAGGTGTGTGAAGTCAGAATGGAGGTGTGTGAAGTCAGAATGGAGGTGTGTGAAGTCACAGAATGGAGGTATGTGAACTCAGAATGGAGGTGTTTGAAGTCACAGAATGGAGATGTGTGATATCATAGAATGGAGGTGTGTGAAGTCATAGAATGGAGGTGTGTGAAGTCACAATGGAGGTGTGTGAAGTCACAGAATGTAGTTGTGTGCAGTCAGAATGGAGGTGTGTGAAGTCACAGAATGAAGGTGTGCGAAGTCACAGAATGGAGGTGTGTGAAGTCAGAATTGAGGTGTGTGAAATCATAGAATGAAGGTGTGTGAAGTCAGAATGTAGGTGTGTGAAGTCATAGAATGGTGGTGTGTGAACTCACAGAATGGAGGTGTGTGAAGTCACAGAATGGAGGTGTGTGAAGTCATAGAACAGAGGTGTGTGAAGTCAAAGAGTGGGTGTGTGAAGTCAGAATGGAGGTGTGTGATGTCACAGAATGGTGGTGTGTGAATTCAGAATGAAGGTGTGTGAAGTCACAGAATGGAGGTGTGTGAAGTCATAGAATGGAATTGTGTGAAGTTATAGAATGGAGGTGTGTGAAGTCACAGATTGGAGGTGTGTGAAGTCAGAATGGAGATTTGTGAAGTCATAGAACGGATGTTTTGAAGTAAGAATGGAGGTGTGTGAAATCATAGAATGGAGGTTTGTGAAGTCACAAAATGGAGGTATGTGAAATCAGAGAATGGAGGTGTGTGAAGTCGTAGAATGGCGGTGTGTGAAGTCACAGAATGGAGGTGTGTGAAGTCACAGAATGGAGGTCTGTGAACTCAGAATGGAGGTGTGTGATGTCAGGGAATGGAGGTGTATGAAGTCATAGAATGCAGGGGTGTGAAGTCATAGAATGGAGGTGTGTGAAGTCAGAATGGAGGTGTGTGAAGTCAGAATGGAGGTGTGTGAAGTCACAGAATGGAGGTGTGTGAACTCAGAATGGAGGTGTTTGAAGTAACAGAATGGACGTGTGTGAAGTCACAGAATGGAGGTGTGTGAAGTCACAGAAAGGAGGTGTGTGAACTTAGAATGGAGGTGTTTGAAGTCACAGAATGGACGTGTGTGAAGTCACAGAATGGAGGTCTGTGAAGTCATAGAATGCAGATGTTTGAAGTAACAGCATGGAGCTGTGTGAAGTCACAGAATGGACGTGAGTGAAGTCATAGAATGCAGGTGTGTGAAGTTACAGAATGGAGGTGTGTGAAGTCATAGAATGGAGGTTTGTGAAGTCATAGAATGCAGGTGTGTGAAGTCACAGAATGGAGGTGTGTGAAGTCACAGAATGGAGGTGTGTGAAGTCGTAGAATGGAGGTGTGTGAAGTCATAGAATGGAGGTGTGTGAAGTCAGAATGGAGGTGTGTGAAGTCAGAATGGAGGTGTGTGAAGTCACAGAATGAGGTATGTGAACTCAGAATGGAGGTGTTTGAAGTCACAGAATGGAGATGGGTGATATCATAGAATGGAGGTGTGTGAAGTCATAGAATGGAGGAGTGTGAAGTCACAATGGAGGTGTGTGAAGTCACAGGATGTAGTTGTGTGCAGTCAGAATGGAGGTGTGTGAAGTCACAGAATGAAGGTGTGCGAAGTCAAAGAATGGAGGTGTGTGAAGTCAGAACTGAGGTGTGTGAAATCATAGAATGGAGGTGTGTGAAATCAGAATGTAGGTGTGTGAAGTCATAGAATGGTGGTGTGTGAACTCGCAGAATGGAGGTGTGTGTAGTCCCAGAATGGAGGTGTGTGAAGTCATAGAACGGAGGTGTGTGAAGTCAAAGAGTGGGTGTGTGAAGTCAGAATGGAGGTGTGTGATGTCACAAAATGGTGGTGTGTGAATTCAGAATGAAGGTGTGTGAAGTCACAGAATGGAGGTGTGTGAAGTCATAGAATGGACTTGTGTGAAGTCATAGAATGGAGGTGTGTGAAGTCACAGATTGGAGGTGTGTGAAGTCAGAATGGAGATTTGTGAAGGCATAGAATGGATGTTTGTGAAGTAAGAATGGAGGTGTGTGAAATCATAGAATGGAGGTTTGTGAAGTCACAGAATGGAGGTATGTGAAATCATAGAATGGAGGTGTGTGAAGTCGTAGAATGGCGGTGTGTGAAGTCACAGAATGGAGGTGTGTGAAGTCACAGAATGGAGGTCTGTGAACTCAGAATGGAGGTGTGTGATGTCAGGGAATGGAGGTGTATGAAGTCATAGAATGCAGGTGTGTGAAGTCATAGAATGGAGGTGTGTGAAGTCAGAATGGAGGTGTGTGAAGTCACAGAATGGAGGTGTGTGAACTCAGAATGGAGGTGTTTGAAGTCACAGAATGGACGTGTGTGAAGTCACATAATGGAGGTGTGTGAAGTCACAGAAAGGAGGTGTGTGAACTTAGAATGGAGGTGTTTAAAGTCACAGAATGGACGTGTGTGAAGTCACAGAATGGAGGTCTGTGAAGTCATAGAATGCAGATGTGTGAAGTAACAGAATGGAGCTGTGTGAAGTCACAGAATGGAGGTGTGTGAAGTCACAGAATGGAGGTGTGTGAAGTCATAGAGTGGAGTTGTGTGAAGTCACAGAATGGAGGTGTGTGAAGTCACAGAATGGAGGTGTGTGAAGTCATAAATTGGAGTTGTGTGAAGTCACAGAATGGAGGTGTGTGAAGTAACAGAAAGGAGGGGTGTGAAGTCATAAAATCTAGGTGTGTGAAGTCAAAGAGGAGGTGTGTGAAGTCAGAATGGAGGTGTGTAATCTCAGAATGCAGGTGTGTGAAGTAACGAAATGGAGGTGTGTGAGGTCATAGAATGGACGTGTGTGAAGTCATAGAGTGGAGGTGTGTGAAGTCAGAATGGAGGTGGGTGAACTCAGAATGGAGGTCTGGGAAATCACAGAATGAAGGTGTGTGTAGTCATAGAATGGAAGTGTGTGAAGTCACAGAATGGAGTATTGTGAAGTCATAGAATGGAGGTGTGTGAAGTCACAGAATGGAGGTGTGTGAAGTCACAGAATGGAGGTCTGTGAAGTCAGAATTTAGGTGTGTGATGTCACGGAATGGAGGTGTATGAAGTCATAGAATGCAGGTGTGTGAAGTCATAGAGTGGAGGTGTGTGAAGTCAGAATGGAGGTGTGTGAAGTCAGAATGGAGGTGTGTGAAGTCACAGAATGGAGGTGTGTGAACTCAGAATGGAGGTGTTTGAAATCACAGAATGGACGTGTGTGAAGTCACAGAATGGAGGTGTGTGAAGTCACAGAAAGGAGGTGTGTGAACTTAGAATGGAGGTGTTTGAAGTCACAGAATGGACGTGTGTGAAGTCACAGAATGGAGGTCTGTGAAGTCATAGAATGCAGGTGTGTGAAGTAACAGAATGGAGGTGTGTGAAGTCACAGAATGGAGGTGAGTGAAGTCATAGAATGCAGGTGTGTGAAGTCACAGAATGGAGGTGTGTGAAGTCACAGAATGGAGGTCTGTGAAGTCACAGAAAGGAGGTGTGTGAAGTAACCGAATGGAGGTGTGTGAAGTCACAGAATGGAGGGTGAGTGAAGTCATAGAATGCAGGTGTGTGAAGTCACAGAATGGAGGTGTGTGAAGTCACAGAATGGAGGTCTGTGAAGTCACAGAAAGGAGGTGTGTGAAGTAACCGAATGGAGGTGTGTGAAGTCACAGAATGGAGGTGAGTGAAGCCATAGAATGCAGATGTGTGAAGTCACAGAATGGAGGTGTGTGAAGTCATAGAATGGAGGTTTTGTGAAGTCATAGAATGCAGGTGTGTGAAGTAACAGAATGGAGGTGTGTGAAGTCACAGAATGGAGGTCTGTGAAGTCATAGAATGCAGGTGTGTGAAGTAACAGAATGGAGGTGTGTGAAGTCACAGAATGGAGGTGAGTGAAGTCATAGAATGCAGGTGTGGGAAGTCACAGAATGGAGGTGTGTGAAGTCACAGAATGGAGGTCTGTGAAGTCACAGAAAGGAGGGTGTGTGAAGTAACCGAATGGAGGTGTGTGAAGTCACAGAATGGAGGTGAGTGAAGTCATAGAATGCAGGTGTGTGAAGTCACAGAATGGAGGTGTGTGAAGTCATAGAATGGAGGTTTGTGAAGTCAGAATGGAAGTGTGTGAAGTCACAGAATGGAGGTGAGTGAAGTCACAGAGGGGGGGTGTGTAGGCATAGAACGGAGGTTTGTGACGTCAGAGAATGGAGGTGTGTGAAGACACAGAATGGAGGTGATGAAGTCACCCTATGAAATTGTGTGAAGTCCTAGAATGGAGGTGTGTGAAGTCCTAGAATGGAGGTGAGTGAATTCACCGAATGCAGGTGTGTGAAGTCACAGAATAGAGGTTTATGAAGTTAAAATGTAGGTGAGTTAAGTCACAGAATGGAGGTATGTGAAGTCACAGAAAGGAGGTGTGTGAAGTCATAGAATGGAGGTTTGTGAAGTCAGAATGGAGGTGTGTGAAGACACAGAATGGATGTGAGTGAAGTCACAGTATGGAATGTGTGAAGTCCTAGAATGGAGGTTTGTGAAGTCCTAGAATGGAGGTGTGTTACGTCACATAATGCAGGTGTGTGAAGTCACAGAATGGAGGTGTGTGACGTCATAGAATGCAGGTGTGTGAAGTCCCAGAATGGAGATGTGTGAAGTCAGAATGGAGGTGTGTGAAGTCACAGAATGGAGGTGTGGGAAGTCATAGTATGGAGGTTTTGAAGTAAGAATGGAGGTGTGTGAAGTCACAGAATGGAGGTTAGTGAAGTCACAGAGCGGGGGTGTGTAGTCATAGAATGGAGGTTTGTGAAGTCAGAGAATGGAGGTGTGTGAAGACACAGAATGGAGTTGAGTGAAGTCACAGGATGGAGGTTTGTGAAATCAAAATTTAGGTGTGTGAAGTCAGAGAATGGAGGAGTGTGAAGTCACGGAATGGAGGTGTGTGAAGTGAAAATGGAGGTGTGTGAAGTCACAGAATGGAGGGATGTGAAGTCACAGAATGGGGGTGTGTGAAGTCAGAGAATGGAGGCGTGCGAAATCATACAATGAGGCGTGTGAAATCAGACAATTGAGGTGTGTAAAGTAAGAGAATGGAGGTGTGTGAAGTCATAGAATTGAGGTGTGTGAAGTCACAGAATGGAGGTGAGTGAAGTCAAAATGGAGTTGTGTGAAGTCAGAGAATGGAGGTGTGTGCAGTCATAGAATGGAGGTGTGTGAAGTCACAGAATGGAGGTGTTTGAAGTCACAGAATAGAGGTGTGTTAAGTCATAGAATGGAGGTGTGTAAAGTCAAAGAGGAGGTGTGTGAATTAAGAATGGAGGTGTGTGAAGTCACAGAATGGAGGTGTGTGAACTCAGAATGGTGATGTGTGAAGTCACAGAATGGAGGAGTGTGAAGTCATAGAATGGACGTGTGTGAAGTCATAAAATGGAGGTGTGTGAAGTCAGAATGGAGTTGTGTGAAGTCATAGAATGGAGTTGTGAAGTCATAGAATGGCGGTGTGTGAAGTCCTAGAATGGAGGTGAGTGAAGTCACAGAATGCAGGTGTGTGAAGTCACAGAATGGATGTGTGTGAGGTCAGAATGGAGGTGTGTGAAGTCAGAGTGGAGGTATGTGAAGTCACAGAATGAAGGTGTGTGAAGTCAAAGAATGGAGGTGTGTGAAGTCAGAATGGACGTGTGTGAAGTCACAGAATGGAGGTGTGTGAAGTCATAGAATGGAGGTGTGTGAAGTCATAGAATGGCGGTGTGTGAAGTCATAGAATGGAGGTGTGTGAAGTCACTGAATGGAGGTGTGTGAACTCAGAATGGAGGTGTGTGAGTCACAGAATGGAGGTGTGTGAAGACATAGTATGGAGTTGTGTGAAGTCAGAATGGAGGTGTGTGAAGTCACAGAATGGAGGTGTGTGAAGTAACAGAATGGAGGTGTGTGAAGTCATAGAATGGAGGTGTGTGAAGGCATGGAATGGCGGTGAGTAAAGTCATAGAATGGAGGTGTGTGAAGTCACAGAATGGTGGTGTGTGAATACAGAATGGAGGTGTGTAGTCACAGAATGGAGGTGTGTGACGTCATAGAATGCAGGTGTGTGAAGTCCCAGAATGGAGATGTGTGAAGTCAGAATGGAGGTGTGTGAAGTCACAGAATGGAGGTGTGGGAAGTCATAGTATGGAGGTTTTGAAGTCAGAATGGAGGTGTGTGAAGTCACAGAATGGAGGTTAGTGAAGTCACAGAGCGGGGGTGTGTAGTCATAGAATGGAGGTTTGTGAAGTCAGAGAATGGAGGTGTGTGAAGACACAGAATGGAGTTGAGTGAAGTCACAGGATGGAGGTTTGTGAAATCAAAATTTAGGTGTGTGAAGTCAGAGAATGGAGGAGTGTGAAGTCACGGAATGGAGGTGTGTGAAGTGAAAATGGAGGTGTGTGAAGTCACAGAATGGAGGGATGTGAAGTCACAGAATGGGGGTGTGTGAAGTCAGAGAATGGAGGCGTGTGAAATCATACAATGAGGCGTGTGAAATCAGACAATTGAGGTGTATAAAGTAAGAGAATGGAGGTGTGTGCAGTCATAGAATGGAGGTGTGTGAAGTCACAGAATGGAGGTGTTTGAAGTCACAGAATAGAGGTGTGTTAAGTCATAGAATGGAGGTGTGTGAAGTCAAAGAGGAGGTGTGTGAATTAAGAATGGAGGTGTGTGAAGTCACAGAATGGAGGTGTGTGAACTCAGAATGGTGATGTGTGAAGTCACAGAATGGAGGAGTGTGAAGTCATAGAATGGACGTGTGTGAAGTCATAAAATGGAGGTGTGTGAAGTCAGAATGGAGTTGTGTGAAGTCATAGAATGGAGTGGTGAAGTCATAGAATGGCGGTGTGTGAAGTCCTAGAATGGAGGTGAGTGAAGTCACAGAATGCAGGTGTGTGAAGTCACAGAATGGATGTGTGTGAATACAGAATGGAGGTGTGTGAAGTCAGAGTGGAGGTATGTGAAGTCACAGAATGAAGGTGTGTGAAGTCAAAGAATGGAGGTGTGTGAAGTCAGAATGGACGTGTGTGAAGTCACAGAATGGAGGTGTGTGAAGTCATAGAATGGAGGTGTGTGAAGTCATAGAATGGCGGTGTGTGAAGTCATAGAATGGAGGTGTGTGAAGTCACTGAATGGAGGTGTGTGAACTCAGAATGGAGGTGTGTGAGTCACAGAATGGAGGTGTGTGAAGACATAGTATGGAGTTGTGTGAAGTCAGAATGGAGGTGTGTGAAGTCACAGAATGGAGGTGTGTGAAGTAACAGAATGGAGGTGTGTGAAGTCATAGAATGGAGGTGTGTGAAGGCATGGAATGGCGGTGAGTAAAGTCATAGAATGGAGGTGTGTGAAGTCACAGAATGGTGGTGTGTGAATACAGAATGGAGGTGTGTGAAGTCACAGAATGGAAATGAGTGAAGTCACAGTATGGAATTGTTTGAAGTCCTAGAATGGAGGTGTGTGAAGTCCTAGAATGGAGGTGAGTGAAGTCACAGAATGCAGGTGTGTGAAGTCACAGAATGGATGTGTGTGAAGTCAGAATGGAGGTGTGTGAAGTCAGAGTGGAGGTATGTGAAGTCACAGAATGAAGGTGTGTGAAGTCAAAGAATGGAGGTGTGTGAAGTCAGAATGGACGTGTGTGAAGTCACAGAATGGAGGTGTGTGAAGTCATAGAATGGAGGTGTGTGAAGTCATAGAATGGCGGTGTGTGAAGTCATAGAATGGAGGTGTGTGAAGTCACTGAATGGAGGTGTGTGAACTCAGAATGGAGGTGTGTGAGTCACAGAATGGAGGTGTGTGAAGACATAGTATGGAGTTGTGTGAAGTCAGAATGGAGGTGTGTGAAGTCACAGAATGGAGGTGTGTGAAGTAACAGAATGGAGGTGTGTGAAGTCACAGAATGGAGGTGAGTGAAGTCATAGAATGCAGGTGTGTGAAGTCACAGAATGGAGGTGTGTGAAGTCATAGAATGGAGGTTTGTGAAGTCAGAATGGAGGTGTGTAGTCACAGAATGGAGGTGAGTGAAGTCACAGAGAGGGGTGTGTAGGCATAGAATGGAGGTTTGTGACGTCAGAGAATGGAGGTGTGTGAAGACACAGAAGGAAGGTGAGTGAAGTCACACTATGGAATTGTGTGAAGTCCTAGAATGGAGGTGTGTGAAGTCCTAGAATGGAGGTGAGTGAAGTCACAGAATGCAGGTGTGTGAAATCACAGAATGGAGGTGAAGTCAGAATGGTGGTGTGTGAAGTCATGGAATGGAGTGTGTGAGGTCACAGAATGGAGGTGTGTGAAGTCAGATTGGAGGTGTGTGAAGTCATCGAATGGAGGTGTGTGCAGGCAGAATGTAGGTGTGTGGAGTAATAAATGGAGCTGTGTGAAGTCACAGAATGGAGGTGTGTGAAGTCACAGAATGGAGGTGTGTGAAGACATAGAATGGAGTTGTGTGAAGTCACAGAATGGAGGTGTGTGAAGTCACAGAATGAAGGTGTGTGAAGTCATAAAATGGAGGTGTGTGAAGTCACAGGATGGAGGTGTGTGAAGTCACAGAAAGGAGGTGTGTGAAGTCATAAAATCTAGGTGTGTGAATTCAAAGAGGAGGTGTGTGAAGTCAGAATGGAGGTGTGTAATCTCAGAATGGAGTTGTGTGAAGTAACGGAATTTAGGTTTGTGAGGTCATAGAATGGACGTGTGTGAAGTCATAGAGTGGAGGTGTGTGAAGTCAGAATGGAGGTGTGTGACCTCAGAATGGAGGTGTGGGAAATCACAGAATGAAGGTGTGTGAAGTCATAGAATGGAAGTGTGTGAAGTCACAGAATGCAGTTTTGTGAAGTCATAGAATGGAAGTGTGTGAAGTCCTAGAATGGACGTGTGTGAAGTCATAAAATGGAGGTGTGTGAAGTCAGAATGGAGTTGTGTGAAGTCATAGAATGGAGTGGTGAAGTCATAGAATGGCGGTGTGTGAAGTCCTAGAATGGAGGTGAGTGAAGTCACAGAATGCAGGTGTGTGAAGTCACAGAATGGATGTGTGTGAAGTCAGAATGGAGGTGTGTGAAGTCAGAGTGGAGGTATGTGAAGTCACAGAATGAAGGTGTGTGAAGTCAAAGAATGGAGGTGTGTGAAGTCAGAATGGATGTGTGTGAAGTCACAGAATGGAGGTGTGTGAAGTCATAGAATGGAGGTGTGTGAAGTCATAGAATGGCGGTGTGTGAAGTCATAGAATGGAGGTGTGTGAAGTCACTGAATGGAGGTGTGTGAACTCAGAATGGAGGTGTGTGAGTCACAGAATGGAGGTGTGTGAAGACATAGTATGGAGTTGTGTGAAGTCAGAATGGAGGTGTGTGAAGTCACAGAATGGAGGTGTGTGAAGTAACAGAATGGAGGTGTGTGAAGTCATAGAATGGAGGTGTGTGAAGGCATGGAATGGCGGTGAGTAAAGTCATAGAATGGAGGTGTGTGAAGTCACAGAATGGTGGTGTGTGAATACAAAATGGAGGTGTGTGAAGTCACAGAATGGAAGTGAGTGAAGTCACAGTATGGAATTGTGTGAAGTCCTAGAATGGAGGTGTGTGAAGTCCTAGAATGGAGGTGAGTGAAGTCACAGAATGCAGGTGTGTGAAGTCACAGAATGGATGTGTGTGAAGTCAGAATGGAGGTGTGTGAAGTCAGAGTGGAGGTATATGAAGTCACAGAATGAAGGTGTGTGAAGTCAAAGAATGGAGGTGTGTGAAGTCAGAATGGACGTGTGTGAAGTCACAGAATGGAGGTGTGTGAAGTCATAGAATGGAGGTGTGTGAAGTCATAGAATGGCGGTGTGTGAAGTCATAGAATGGAGGTGTGTGAAGTCACTGAATGGAGGTGTGTGAACTCAGAATGGAGGTGTGTGAGTCACAGAATGGAGGTGTGTGAAGACATAGTATGGAGTTGTGTGAAGTCAGAATGGAGGTGTGTGAAGTCACAGAATGGAGGTGTGTGAAGTAACAGAATGGAGGTGTGTGAAGACACAGAATGGAGGTGAGTGAAGTCATAGAATGGAGGTTTGTGAAGTCAGAATGGAGGTGTGTAGTCACAGAATGGAGGTGAGTGAAGTCACAGAGAGGGGTGTGTAGGCATAGAATGGAGGTTTGTGACGTCAGGGAATGGAGGTGTGTGAAGACACAGAAGGAAGGTGAGTGAAGTCACACTATGGAATTGTGTGAAGTCCTAGAATGGAGGTGTGTGAAGTCCTAGAATGGAGGTGAGTGAAGTCACAGAATGCAGGTGTGTGAAATCACAGAATGGAGGTGAAGTCAGAATGGTGGTGTGTGAAGTCATAGAATGGAGTGTGTGAGGTCACAGAATGGTGTGTGAAGTCAGATTGGAGGTGTGTGAAGTCATCGAATGGAGGTGTGTGCAGGCAGAATGTAGTTGTGTGGAGTAATAAATGGAGCTGTGTGAAGTCACAGAATGGAGGTGTGTGAAGTCACAGAATGGAGGTGTGTGAAGTCATAGAATGGAGTTGTGTGAAGTCACAGAATGGAGGTGTGTGAAGTCACAGAATGAAGGTGTGTGAAGTCATAAAATGGAGGTGTGTGAAGTCACAGAATGGAGGTGTGTGAAGTCACAGAAAGGAGGTGTGTGAAGTCATAAAATCTAGGTGTGTGAATTCAAAGAGGAGGTGTGTGAAGTCAGAAAGGATGTGTGTAATCTCAGAATGGAGTTGTGTGAAGTAACGGAATTTAGGTTTGTGAGGTCATAGAATGGACGTGTGTGAAGTCATAGAGTGGAGGTGTGTGAAGTCAGAATGGAGGTGTGTGACCTCAGAATGGAGGTGTGGGAAATCACAGAATGAAGGTGTGTGAAGTCATAGAATGGAAGTGTGTGAAGTCACAGAATGCAGTTTTGTGAAGTCATAGAATGGAAGTGTGTGAAGTCCTAGAATGGACGTGTGTGAAGTCATAAAATGGAGGTGTGTGAAGTCAGAATGGAGTGGTGAAGTCATAGAATGGCGGTGTGTGAAGTCCTAGAATGGAGGTGAGTGAAGTCACAGAATGCAGGTGTGTGAAGTCACAGAATGGATGTGTGTGAAGTCAGAATGGAGGTGTGTGAAGTCAGAGTGGAGGTATGTGAAGTCACAGAATGAAGGTGTGTGAAGTCAAAGAATGGAGGTGTGTGAAGTCAGAATGGATGTGTGTGAAGTCACAGAATGGAGGTGTGTGAAGTCATAGAATGGAGGTGTGTGAAGTCATAGAATGGCGGTGTGTGAAGTCATAGAATGGAGGTGTGTGAAGTCACTGAATGGAGGTGTGTGAACTCAGAATGGAGGTGTGTGAGTCACAGAATGGAGGTGTGTGAAGACATAGTATGGAGTTGTGTGAAGTCAGAATGGAGGTGTGTGAAGTCACAGAATGGAGGTGTGTGAAGTAACAGAATGGAGGTGTGTGAAGTCATAGAATGGAGGTGTGTGAAGGCATGGAATGGCGGTGAGTAAAGTCATAGAATGGAGGTGTGTGAAGTCACAGAATGGTGGTGTGTGAATACAGAATGGAGGTGTGTGAAGTCACAGAATGGAAGTGAGTGAAGTCACAGTATGGAATTGTGTGAAGTCCTAGAATGGAGGTGTGTGAAGTCCTAGAATGGAGGTGAGTGAAGTCACAGAATGCAGGTGTGTGAAGTCACAGAATGGATGTGTGTGAAGTCAGAATGGAGGTGTGTGAAGTCAGAGTGGAGGTATATGAAGTCACAGAATGAAGGTGTGTGAAGTCAAAGAATGGAGGTGTGTGAAGTCAGAATGGACGTGTGTGAAGTCACAGAATGGAGGTGTGTGAAGTCATAGAATGGAGGTTTGTGAAGTCACAGAATGGAGGTATGTGAAATCAGAGAATGGAGGTGTGTGAAGTCGTAGAATGGCGGTGTGTGAAGTTACAGAATGGAGGTGGGTGAAGTCACAGAATGGTGGTCTGTGAACTCAGAATGGAGGTGTGTGATGTCACGGAATGGAGGTGTATGAAGTCATAGAATGCAGGGGTGTGAAGTCATAGAATGGAGGTGTGTGAAGTCAGAATGGAGGTGTGTGAAGTCAGAATGGAGGTGTGTGAAGTCACAGAATGGAGGTGTGTGAACTCAGAATGGAGGTGTTTGAAGTAACAGAATGGACGTGTGTGAAGTCACAGAATGGAGGTGTGCGAAGTCACAGAAAGGAGGTGTGTGAACTTAGAATGGAGGTGTTTGAAGTCACAGAATGGACGTGTGTGAAGTCACAGAATGGAGGTCTGTGAAGTCATAGAATGCAGATGTTTGAAGTAACAGCATGGAGCTGTGTGAAGTCACAGAATGGAGGTGAGTGAAGTCATAGAATGCAGGTGTGTGAAGTTACAGAATGGAGGTGTGTGTAGTCATAGAATGGAGGTTTGTGAAGTCATAGAATGCAGGTGTGTGAAGTCACAGAATGGAGGTGTGTGAAGTCATAAAATGGAGGTGTGTGAAGTCACAGAATGGAGGTGTGTGAAGTAACAGAAAGGAGGGGTGTGAAGTCCTAAAATCTAGGTGTGTGAAGTCAAAGAGGAGGTGTGTGAAGTCAGAATGGAGGTGTGTAATCTCAGAATGCAGGTGTGTGAAGTAACGGAATGGAGGTGTGTGAGGTCATAGAATGGACGTGTGTGAAGTCATAGAGTGGAGGTGTGTGAAGTCAGAATGGAGGTGGGTGAACTCAGAATGGAGGTGTGGGAAATCACAGAATGAAGGTGTGTGAAGTCATAGAATGGAAGTGTGTGAAGTCACAGAATGGAGTTTTGTGAAGTCATAGAATGGAGGTGTGTGAAGTCCTAGAATGGAGGTGTGTGAAGTCACAGAATGGAGGTATGTGAACTCAGAATGGAGGTTTGTGACGTCAAAGAATGGAGGTGTGTGAAGTCGTAGAATGGAGGTGTGTGAAGTCATAGAATGGAGGTGTGTGAAGTCAGAATGGAGGTGTGTGAAGGCACAGAATGGAGGTATGTGAACTCAGAATGGAGGTGTTTGAAGTCACAGAATGGAGATGTGTGATATCATAGAATGGAGGTGTGTGAAGTCATAGAATGGAGGTGTGTGAAGTCACAATGGAGGTGTGTGAAGTTACAGAATGGAGGTGTGTGAGGTCAGAGTGGATGTGTGTAAAGTCACAGAATGGAGGTGTGTCAAGTCATAGAATGGATTTGTGTGAAGTCATAGAATGGCGGTGTGTGAAGTCATAGAATGGCGGTGAGTGAAGTCATAGAATGGAGGTGTGTGAAGTCACAGAATGGTGGTGTGTGAATACGGAATGGAGGTGTGTGAAGTCACAGAATGGAGGTGTGTGAAGACATACGATGGAGTTGTGTGCAGTCAGAGTGGAGGTGTGTGAGGTCACAGAATGGAGGTGTGTGAAGTCAGAATGGAGATGTTTGAAGTCAGAGAATGGATATTTTGAAGTAAGAATAGAGGTGTGTGAAGTCATATAATTGAGGTGTGTGAAGTCACAGAATGGAGGTGTGTGAAGTCATAGAATGGAGGTGTGTAAAGTCGTAGAATGACGGTGTGTGAAGCCATAGAATGGAGGTTGTGAAGTCACAGAACGGAGGTGTGTGAAGTCAGAACAGATGTGTGTGAAGTCAGAATGGAGGTGTGTAAAGTCAGAGAATGGAGGTGTGTGAACTCAGAATGGAGGAGTTTGAAGTCACAGAATGGACGTGTTTGAAGTACCAGAATGGAGATGTGTGAAGTCAGAATGGAGGTGTGTGAAGTCACAGAATGGAGGTGTGTGAAGTCATAGTATGGAAGTATTGAAGTCAGAATGGAGGTGTGTGATGTCACAGAATAGAGGTGAGTGAAGTCACAGAACGGGGGTGTGTAGTCATAGAATGGAGGTTTGTGAAGACAGAGAATGGAGGTGTGTGAAGACACAGAATGGAGGTGAGTGAAGTCACAGAATGTAGGTTTGTGAAGTCAAAATGGAGGTGTGTGAAGTCACAGAATGGAGGTATGTGAAGTCACAGAATGGAGGTGTGTGAAGTCAGAGAATGGAGGTGTGTGAAATCATACAATGAGGCGTGTGAAGTCAGACAATGGAGTGTGTAAAGTCAGAGAATGGAGGTGTGTGAAGTCATAGAATTGAGGTGTGTGAAGTCAGAGAATGGAGGTGGGTGAAGTCATAGAATGGAGGTGTGTGTATCACAGAATGGAAGTGTGTGAAGTCAAAATTGAGGTGTGTGAAGTCATAGAATGGCGGTATGTGAAGTCAGAATGTAGGTGTGTGAAGTCATAGAATGGAGGTGTGTGAAGTCACAGAATGGAGCTGTTTGAAGTCACAGAATTGAGGTGTGTTAAGTCATAGAATGGAGGTGTGTGAAGTCAAAGAGGAGGTGTGTGAAGTAAGAATGGAGGTGTGTGAAGTCACAGAATGGAGGTATGTGAACTCAGAATGGAGGTGTGTGAAGTCACAGAATGGAGGTGTATGAAGTCATAGAATGGACGTGTGTGAAGTCATACAATGGATGTGTGAAGTCAGAATGGAGGTGTGTGAAGTCACAGAATGGAGGTGTGTGAAGTCATAGAATGGCAGTGAGTGAAGTCATATAATGGAGGTGTGTGAAGTCACAGAATGGTGGTGTGTGAATACAGAATGGAGGTGTGTGAAGTCACAGAATGGAGGTGTGTGAAGACATAGTATGGAGTTGTGTGAAGTCAGAATGGAGGTGTGTGAGGTCACAGAATGGAGGTGTGTGAAGTCACAGAATGGAGGTGAGTGAAGTCAGAGTATGGAATTGAGTGAAGTCCTATAATGGAGCTGTGTGAAGTCCTAGAATGGAGATGAGTGAAGTCACAGAATGCAGGTGTGTGAAGTCACAGAATGGAGGTGTGTAAAGTCATAGAATGGATTTGTGTGAAGTCAGAGTGGAGTTGTGTGAAGTCACAGAATGAAGGTGTGTGATGTCACAGAATGGAGGTGTGTGAGGTCAGAGTGGATGTGTGTAAAGTCACAGAATGGAGGTGTGTCAAGTCATAGAATGGATTTGTGTGAAGTCATAGAATGGCGGTGTGTGAAGTCATAGAATGGCGGTGAGTGAAGTCATAGAATGGAGGTGTGTGAAGTCACAGAATGGTGGTGTGTGAATACGGAATGGAGGTGTGTGAAGTCACAGAATGGAGGTGTGTGAAGACATACGATGGAGTTGTGTGCAGTCAGAGTGGAGGTGTGTGAGGTCACAGAATGGAGGTGTGTGAAGTCACCGAATGGAGGTGAGTGAAGTCACAGTATGGAGGTGTGTGAAGTCCTATAATGGAGCTGTGTGAAGTCCTAGAATGGAAATGAGTGAAGTCACAGAATGCAGGTGTGTGAAGTCACAGAATGGAGGTGTGTAAAGTCATAGAATGGATTTGTGTGAAGTCAGAATTGAGGTGTGTGAAGTCTGAGTGGAGGTGTGTGAATTTACAGAATGAAGGTGTGTGATGTCACAGAATGGAGGTGTGTGAGGTCAGAGTGGAGGTGTGTAAAGTCACAGAATGGAGGTGTGTCAAGTCATAGAACGGAGGTGTGTGAAGTCATAGAATGGCGGTGTGTGAAGTCATAGAATTGAGGTGTGGGAACTCACAGAATGGAGGTGTGTGAACGCAGAATGGAGGTGTGTGAAGTCACAGAATGGAGGTGTGTGAAGTAACAGAATGGAGGTGTGTGGTCAAAGAATGGAGGTGAGTGAAGTCATAGAATGCAGGTGTGTGAAGACACAGAATGGAGGTGTGTGAAGTCAGAATGTAGTTGTGTGAAGTCATAGAATGGATGTGTGTGCAGTAAGAATTTAGGTGTGTGAAGTCATAGATGGAGGTGTGAAGTCACAGAATGGAGGTGTATGAAGTTACAGAATGGAGGTGTGTGAAGTCACAGAATGGAGGTGTGTGAAGTCATAGAATGGAGGTTTGTGAAGTCAAAGAGGAGATCTGTGAATTCAGAATGGACTTGTGTGAAGTCACAGAATGGAGGTGTGTGAACTCAGAATGGAAGTGTGTGAGGACACGAAATGGAGGTGTGTGAAGACATAGAATAGAGGTGTGTGAAGTCACAGAATGGAGTTGGGTGAAGTCATAGAATGGAGGTGTATGAAGTGATAGAATGGAGGTGTGAAGTCACAGAATGGAGGTGTGTGAAGTCATAAAATGGAGGTGTGTGAAGTCATAGAATGGCGGTGTGTGAAGTCATACAATGGAGGTGTGCGATGTCACAGAATGGACGTGTGTGAACTCAGAATGGAGTTTTGTGAAGTCACATAATAGAGGTGTGGGAAGACATAGTATGGAGTTGTGTGAAGTCAGAATGGAGGTGTGTGAAGTCACAGAATGGAGGTGTGTGAAGTCACAGAATGGAGGTGTGTGAAGTCAGAGAATGCAGGTGTCTGAAGTCACAGAATGGAGATGTGTGAAGTCAGAATGGAGGTGTGTGAAGTCACAGAATGGAGGTGTGTGAAGTCATAGAATGGAGGTTTGTGAAGTCAGAATGGAGGTGTGTGAAGTCACAGAATGGAGGTGATTGAAATCACAGAAAGGGGGTGTGTAGTTATAGAATGGAGGTTTGTGAAGTCAGAGAATGGAGGTGTGTGGAGACACAGAATGGATGTGAGTGAAGTCCACAGTATGGAATTGAGTGAAGTCCTAGAATGGAGGTTTGTGAATTCCTAGAATGGAGGTGTGTGACGTCACAGAATGCAGGTGTGTGAAGTCACAGAGTGGAGGTGTGTGAAGTCTTAGAATGGAGGTGTGTGAAGTCACAGAAAGGAGGTGTGTGAAGTCACAGAATGGAGGTGTGTGAAGTCAAAATGGAGGGTGTGAAATCATAGAATGGAGGTGTGTGAGGTCACAGAATGGAGGTGTGTGAAGTCAGATTGGAGGTGTGTGAAGTCATAGAATGGAGGTGTGTGAAATCAGAATGTAGTTGTGTGAAGTCATAGAATGGAGGTCTGTGAAGTCACAGAATGGAGGTGTGTGAAGTCACAGAATGGAGGTGTGTGAAGTCATAAAATGGAGGTGTGTGAAGTCAAAGAGGAGGTGTGTGAATTCAGAATGGAGGTGTGTGAAGTCACAGAATGGAGGTGTGTTAACTCAGAATGAAGGTGTGTGAAGTCACGGAATGGAGGCGTGTACAGTCACGCAATGGAGTTTTGTGAAGTCATAGAATGGATGTGTGAGAAGTCATACAATGGAGGTGTGTGAAGTCTCAGAGTGGAGGTGTGTGAACTCAGAATGGAGGTGTGTGACGTCAAAGAATGTAGGTGTGTGAAGTCATAGAATGGAGGTGTGTGAAGTCATAGAATGGAGGTGTGTGAAGTCAGAATGGAGGTGTGTGAAGTCAGAATGGAGGTGTGTGAAGTCACAGAATGGAGGTGTTTGAATTCAGAATGGAGGTGTTTGAAGTCACAGAATGGAGATGTGTGAAGTCATAGAATGGAGGCTTGTGAAGTCATAGAATGGAGGTGTGTGAAGTCACAATGGAAGTGTGTGAAGTCACAGAAAGGAGTTGTGTGAAGTCAGAATTGAGGTGTGCGAAATCATAGAATGGAGGTGTGTGAAGTCAGAATGGAGGTGTGTGAAGTCATAGAATGGTGGTGTGTGAACTCATAGAATGGAGGTGTGTGAAGTCACAGAATGGAGGTGTGTGAAGTCATAGAACGGAGGTGTGTGAAGTCAAAGAGGGGGTTTGTGAAATCAGAATGGAGGTGTGTGAACTCACAGAATGGAGGTGTGTAAATTCAGAATGAAGGTGTGTGAAGTCACAGAATGGAGGTGTGTGAAGTCATAGAATGGACTTGTGTGAAGTCATAGAATGGAGGTGTGTGAAGTCACAGAATGGAGGTGTGTGAAGTCAGAATGGAGATGTTTGAAGTCAGAGAATGGATATTTTGAAGTAAGAATAGAGGTGTGTGAAGTCATAGAATTGAGGTGTGTGAAGTCACAGAATGGAGGTGTGTGAAGTCATAGAATGGAGGTGTGTAAAGTCGTAGAATGACGGTGTATGAAGCCATAGAATGGAGGTTGTGAAGTCACAGAACGGAGGTGTGTGAAGTCAGAACAGATGTGTGTGAAGTCAGAATGGAGGTGTGTAAAGTCAGAGAATGGAGGTGTGTGAACTCAGAATGGAGGAGTTTGAAGTCACAGAATGGACGTGTTTGAAGTACCAGAATGGAGATGTGTGAAGTCAGAATGGAGGTGTGTGAAGTCACAGAATGGAGGTGTGTGAAGTCATAGTATGGAAGTATTGAAGTCAGAATGGAGGTGTGTGATGTCACAGAATAGAGGTGAGTGAAGTCACAGAACGGGGGTGTGTAGTCATAGAATGGAGGTTTGTGAAGACAGAGAATGGAGGTGTGTGAAGACACAGAATGGAGGTGAGTGTAGTCACAGAATGTAGGTTTGTGAAGTCAAAATGGAGGTGTGTGAAGTCACAGAATGGAGGTATGTGAAGTCACAGAATGGAGGTATGTGAAATCAGAGAATGGAGGTGTGTGAAATCATAGAATGGAGGTTTGTGAAGTCACAGAATGGAGGTATGTGAAATCAGAGAATGGAGGTGTGTGAAGTCGTAGAATGGCGGTGTGTGAAGTTACAGAATGGAGGTGGGTGAAGTCACAGAATGGAGGTCTGTGAACTCAGAATGGAGGTGTGTGATGTCACGGAATGGAGGTGTATGAAGTCATAGAATGCAGGGGTGTGAAGTCATAGAATGGAGGTGTGTGAAGTCAGAATGGAGGTGTGTGAAGTCAGAATGGAGGTGTGTGAAGTCACAGAATGGAGGTGTGTGAACTCAGAATGGAGGTGTTTGAAGTAACAGAATGGACGTGTGTGAAGTCACAGAATGGAGGTGTGCGAAGTCACAGAAAGGAGGTGTGTGAACTTAGAATGGAGGTGTTTGAAGTCACAGAATGGACGTGTGTGAAGTCACAGAATGGAGGTCTGTGAAGTCATAGAATGCAGATGTTTGAAGTAACAGCATGGAGCTGTGTGAAGTCACAGAATGGAGGTGAGTGAAGTCATAGAATGCAGGTGTGTGAAGTTACAGAATGGAGGTGTGTGTAGTCATAGAATGGAGGTTTGTGAAGTCATAGAATGCAGGTGTGTGAAGTCACAGAATGGAGGTGTGTGAAGTCATAAAATGGAGGTGTGTGAAGTCACAGAATGGAGGTGTGTGAAGTAACAGAAAGGAGGGGTGTGAAGTCCTAAAATCTAGGTGTGTGAAGTCAAAGAGGAGGTGTGTGAAGTCAGAATGGAGGTGTGTAATCTCAGAATGCAGGTGTGTGAAGTAACGGAATGGAGGTGTGTGAGGTCATAGAATGGACGTGTGTGAAGTCATAGAGTGGAGGTGTGTGAAGTCAGAATGGAGGTGGGTGAACTCAGAATGGAGGTGTGGGAAATCACAGAATGAAGGTGTGTGAAGTCATAGAATGGAAGTGTGTGAAGTCACAGAATGGAGTTTTGTGAAGTCATAGAATGGAGGTGTGTGAAGTCCTAGAATGGAGGTGTGTGAAGTCACAGAATGGAGGTATGTGAACTCAGAATGGAGGTTTGTGACGTCAAAGAATGGAGGTGTGTGAAGTCGTAGAATGGAGGTGTGTGAAGTCATAGAATGGAGGTGTGTGAAGTCAGAATGGAGGTGTGTGAAGTCACAGAATGTAGTTGTGTGCAGTCAGAATGGAGGTGTGTGAAGTCACAGAATGAAGGTGTGCGAAGTCACAGAATGGAGGTGTGTGAAGTCAGAATTGAGGTGTGTGAAATCATAGAATGAAGGTGTGTGAAGTCAGAATGTAGGTGTGTGAAGTCATAGAATGGTGGTGTGTGAACTCACAGAATGGAGGTGTGTGAAGTCACAGAATGGAGGTGTGTGAAGTCATAGAACGGAGGTGTGTGAAGTCAAAGAGTGGGTGTGTGAAGTCAGAATGGAGGTGTGTGATGTCACAGAATGGTGGTGTGTGAATTCAGAATGAAGGTGTGTGAAGTCACAGAATGGAGGTGTGTGAAGTCATAGAATGGAATTGTGTGAAGTTATAGAATGGAGGTGTGTGAAGTCACAGATTGGAGGTGTGTGAAGTCAGAATGGAGATTTGTGAAGTCATAGAATGGATGTTTTGAAGTAAGAATGGAGGTGTGTGAAATCATAGAATGGAGGTTTGTGAAGTCACAAAATGGAGGTATGTGAAATCAGAGAATGGAGGTGTGTGAAGTCGTAGAATGGCGGTGTGTGAAGTCACAGAATGGAGGTGTGTGAAGTCACAGAATGGAGGTCTGTGAACTCAGAATGGAGGTGTGTGATGTCAGGGAATGGAGGTGTATGAAGTCATAGAATGCAGGGGTGTGAAGTCATAGAATGGAGGTGTGTGAAGTCAGAATGGAGGTGTGTGAAGTCAGAATGGAGGTGTGTGAAGTCACAGAATGGAGATGTGTGAACTCAGAATGGAGGTGTTTGAAGTAACAGAATGGACGTGTGTGAAGTCACAGAATGGAGGTGTGTGAAGTCACAAAAAGGAGGTGTGTGAACTTAGAATGGAGGTGTTTGAAGTCACAGATGGACGTGTGTGAAGTCACAGAATGGAGGTCTGTGAAGTCATAGAATGCAGATGTTTGAAGTAACAGCATGGAGCTGTGTGAAGTCACAGAATGGAGGTGAGTGAAGTCATAGAATGCAGGTGTGTGAAGTTACAGAATGGAGGTGTGTGAAGTCACAGAATGGAGGTGTGTGAAGTCGTAGAATGGAGGTGTGTGAAGTCATAGAATGGTGGTGTGTGAACTCATAGAATGGAGGTGTGTGAAGTCACAGAATGAAGGTGTGTGAAGTCATAGAACGGAGGTGTGTGAAGTCAAAGAGGGGGTTTGTGAAATCAGAATGGAGGTGTGTGAACTCACAGAATGGAGGTGTGTAAATTCAGAATGAAGGTGTGTGAAGTCACAGAATGGAGGTGTGTGAAGTCATAGAATGGACTTGTGTGAAGTCATAGAATGGAGGTGTGTGAAGTCACAGAATGGAGGTGTGTGAAGTCAGAATGGAGATGTTTGAAGTCAGAGAATGGATATTTTGAAGTAAGAATAGAGGTGTGTGAAGTCATAGAATTGAGGTGTGTGAAGTCACAGAATGGAGGTGTGTGAAGTCAGAGAATGGAGGTGTGTAAAGTCGTAGAATGACGGTGTGTGAAGCCATAGAATGGAGGTTGTGAAGTCACAGAACGGAGGTGTGTGAAGTCAGAACAGATGTGTGTGAAGTCAGAATGGAGGTGTGTAAAGTCAGAGAATGGAGGTGTGTGAACTCAGAATGGAGGAGTTTGAAGTCACAGAATGGACGTGTTTGAAGTACCAGAATGGAGATGTGTGAAGTCAGAATGGAGGTGTGTGAAGTCACAGAATGGAGGTGTGTGAAGTCATAGTATGGAAGTATTGAAGTCAGAATGGAGGTGTGTGATGTCACAGAATAGAGGTGAGTGAAGTCACAGAACGGGGGTGTGTAGTCATAGAATGGAGGTTTGTGAAGACAGAGAATGGAGGTGTGTGAAGACACAGAATGGAGGTGAGTGTAGTCACAGAATGTAGGTTTGTGAAGTCAAAATGGAGGTGTGTGAAGTCACAGAATGGAGGTATGTGAAGTCACAGAATGGAGGTATGTGAAATCAGAGAATGGAGGTGTGTGAAATCATAGAATGGAGGTTTGTGAAGTCACAGA
Organism: Megascapheus bottae; assembly: GCF_031878675.1. Taxonomy (NCBI): domain Eukaryota; kingdom Metazoa; phylum Chordata; class Mammalia; order Rodentia; family Geomyidae; genus Megascapheus; species Megascapheus bottae. The sequence goes on from NW_028327683.1 coordinate 107,976, forward strand.
ATGGAGGTATGTGAAATCAGAGAATGGAGGTGTGTGAAGTCGTAGAATGACGGTGTGTGAAGTTACAGAATGGAGGTGGGTGAAGTCACAGAATGGAGGTCTGTGAACTCAGAATGGAGGTGTGTGATGTCACGGAATGGAGGTGTATGAAGTCATAGAATGCAGGGGTGTGAAGTCATAGAATGGAGGTGTGTGAAGTCAGAATGGAGGTGTGTGAAGTCAGAATGGAGGTGTGTGAAGTCACAGAATGGAGGTGTGTGAACTCAGAATGGAGGTGTTTGAAGTAACAGAATGGACGTGTGTGAAGTCACAGAATGGAGGTGTGCGAAGTCACAGAAAGGAGGTGTGTGAACTTAGAATGGAGGTGTTTGAAGTCACAGAATGGACGTGTGTGAAGTCACAGAATGGAGGTCTGTGAAGTCATAGAATGCAGATGTTTGAAGTAACAGCATGGAGCTGTGTGAAGTCACAGAATGGAGGTGAGTGAAGTCATAGAATGCAGGTGTGTGAAGTTACAGAATGGAGGTGTGTGTAGTCATAGAATGGAGGTTTGTGAAGTCATAGAATGCAGGTGTGTGAAGTCACAGAATGGAGGTGTGTGAAGTCATAAAATGGAGGTGTGTGAAGTCACAGAATGGAGGTGTGTGAAGTAACAGAAAGGAGGGGTGTGAAGTCCTAAAATCTAGGTGTGTGAAGTCAAAGAGGAGGTGTGTGAAGTCAGAATGGAGGTGTGTAATCTCAGAATGCAGGTGTGTGAAGTAACGGAATGGAGGTGTGTGAGGTCATAGAATGGACGTGTGTGAAGTCATAGAGTGGAGGTGTGTGAAGTCAGAATGGAGGTGGGTGAACTCAGAATGGAGGTGTGGGAAATCACAGAATGAAGGTGTGTGAAGTCATAGAATGGAAGTGTGTGAAGTCACAGAATGGAGTTTTGTGAAGTCATAGAATGGAGGTGTGTGAAGTCCTAGAATGGAGGTGTGTGAAGTCACAGAATGGAGGTATGTGAACTCAGAATGGAGGTTTGTGACGTCAAAGAATGGAGGTGTGTGAAGTCGTAGAATGGAGGTGTGTGAAGTCATAGAATGGAGGTGTGTGAAGTCAGAATGGAGGTGTGTGAAGTCACAGAATGGAGGTATGTGAACTCAGAATGGAGGTGTTTGAAGTCACAGAATGGAGATGTGTGATATCATAGAATGGAGGTGTGTGAAGTCATAGAATGGAGGTGTGTGAAGTCACAATGGAGGTGTGTGAAGTCACAGAATGTAGTTGTGTGCAGTCAGAATGGAGGTGTGTGAAGTCACAGAATGAAGGTGTGCGAAGTCACAGAATGGAGGTGTGTGAAGTCAGAATTGAGGTGTGTGAAATCATAGAATGAAGGTGTGTGAAGTCAGAATGTAGGTGTGTGAAGTCATAGAATGGTGGTGTGTGAACTCACAGAATGGAGGTGTGTGAAGTCACAGAATGGAGGTGTGTGAAGTCATAGAACGGAGGTGTGTGAAGTCAAAGAGTGGGTGTGTGAAGTCAGAATGGAGGTGTGTGATGTCACAGAATGGTGGTGTGTGAATTCAGAATGAAGGTGTGTGAAGTCACAGAATGGAGGTGTGTGAAGTCATAGAATGGAATTGTGTGAAGTTATAGAATGGAGGTGTGTGAAGTCACAGATTGGAGGTGTGTGAAGTCAGAATGGAGATTTGTGAAGTCATAGAATGGATGTTTTGAAGTAAGAATGGAGGTGTGTGAAATCATAGAATGGAGGTTTGTGAAGTCACAAAATGGAGGTATGTGAAATCAGAGAATGGAGGTGTGTGAAGTCGTAGAATGGCGGTGTGTGAAGTCACAGAATGGAGGTGTGTGAAGTCACAGAATGGAGGTCTGTGAACTCAGAATGGAGGTGTGTGATGTCAGGGAATAGAGGTGTATGAAGTCATAGAATGCAGGGGTGTGAAGTCATAGAATGGAGGTGTGTGAAGTCAGAATGGAGGTGTGTGAAGTCAGAATGGAGGTGTGTGAAGTCACAGAATGGAGGTGTGTGAACTCAGAATGGAGGTGTTTGAAGTAACAGAATGGACGTGTGTGAAGTCACAGAATGGAGGTGTGTGAAGTCACAAAAAGGAGGTGTGTGAACTTAGAATGGAGGTGTTTGAAGTCACAGATGGACGTGTGTGAAGTCACAGAATGGAGGTCTGTGAAGTCATAGAATGCAGATGTTTGAAGTAACAGCATGGAGCTGTGTGAAGTCACAGAATGGAGGTGAGTGAAGTCATAGAATGCAGGTGTGTGAAGTTACAGAATGGAGGTGTGTGAAGTCACAGAATGGAGGTGTGTGAAGTCGTAGAATGGAGGTGTGTGAAGTCATAGAATGGAGGTGAGTGAAGTCATAGAATGCAGGTGTGTGAAGTCACAGAATGGAGGTGTGTGAAGTCACAGAATGGAGGTGTGTGAAGTCGTAGAATGGAGGTGTGTGAAGTCATAGAATGGAGGTGTGTGAAGTCAGAATGGAGGTGTGTGAAGTCAGAATGGAGGTGTGTGAAGTCACAGAATGAGGTATGTGAACTCAGAATGGAGGTGTTTGAAGTCACAGAATGGAGATGGGTGATATCATAGAATGGAGGTGTGTGAAGTCATAGAATGGAGGAGTGTGAAGTCACAATGGAGGTGTGTGAAGTCACAGAATGTAGTTGTGTGCAGTCAGAATGGAGGTGTGTGAAGTCACAGAATGAAGGTGTGCGAAGTCAAAGAATGGAGGTGTGTGAAGTCAGAACTGAGGTGTGTGAAATCATAGAATGGAGGTGTGTGAAATCAGAATGTAGGTGTGTGAAGTCATAGAATGGTGGTGTGTGAACTCACAGAATGGAGGTGTGTGTAGTCCCAGAATGGAGGTGTGTGAAGTCATAGAACGGAGGTGTGTGAAGTCAAAGAGTGGGTGTGTGAAGTCAGAATGGAGGTGTGTGATGTCACAAAATGCTGGTGTGTGAATTCAGAATGAAGGTGTGTGAAGTCACAGAATGGAGGTGTGTGAAGTCATAGAATGGACTTGTGTGAAGTCATAGAATGGAGGTGTGTGAAGTCACAGATTGGAGGTGTGTGAAGTCAGAATGGAGATTTGTGAAGGCATAGAATGGATGTTTGTGAAGTAAGAATGGAGGTGTGTGAAATCATAGAATGGAGGTGTGTGAAGTCGTAGAATGGCGGTGTGTGAAGTCACAGAATGGAGGTGTGTGAAGTCACAGAATGGAGGTCTGTGAACTCAGAATGGAGGTGTGTGATGTCACGGAATGGAGGTGTATGAAGTCATAGAATGCAGGTGTGTGAAGTCATAGAATGGAGGTGTGTGAAGTCAGAATGGAGGTGTGTGAAGTCACAGAATGGAGGTGTGTGAACTCAGAATGGAGGTGTTTGAAGTCACAGAATGGACGTGTGTGAAGTCACAGAATGGAGGTGTGTGAAGTCACAGAAAGGAGGTGTGTGAACTTAGAATGGAGGTGTTTAAAGTCACAGAATGGACGTGTGTGAAGTCACAGAATGGAGGTCTGTGAAGTCATAGAATGCAGATGTGTGAAGTAACAGAATGGAGCTGTGTGAAGTCACAGAATGGAGGTGTGTGAAGTCACAGAATGGAGGTGTGTGAAGTCATAGAATGGAGTTGTGTGAAGTCACAGAATGGAGGTGTGTGAAGTCACAGAATGGAGGTGTGTGAAGTCATAAAATGGAGTTGTGTGAAGTCACAGAATGGAGGTGTGTGAAGTAACAGAAAGGAGGGGTGTGAAGTCCTAAAATCTAGGTGTGTGAAGTCAAAGAGGAGGTGTGTGAAGTCAGAATGGAGGTGTGTAATCTCAGAATGCAGGTGTGTGAAGTAACGGAATGGAGGTGTGTGAGGTCATAGAATGGACGTGTGTGAAGTCATAGAGTGGAGGTGTGTGAAGTCAGAATGGAGGTGGGTGAACTCAGAATGGAGGTGTGGGAAATCACAGAATGAAGGTGTGTGTAGTCATAGAATGGAAGTGTGTGAAGTCACAGAATGGAGTATTGTGAAGTCATAGAATGGAGGTGTGTGAAGTCACAGAATGGAGGTGTGTGAAGTCACAGAATGGAGGTCTGTGAAGTCAGAATTTAGGTGTGTGATGTCACGGAATGGAGGTGTATGAAGTCATAGAATGCAGGTGTGTGAAGTCATAGAGTGGAGGTGTGTGAAGTCAGAATGGAGGTGTGTGAAGTCAGAATGGAGGTGTGTGAAGTCACAGAATGGAGGTGTGTGAACTCAGAATGGAGGTGTTTGAAATCACAGAATGGACGTGTGTGAAGTCACAGAATGGAGGTGTGTGAAGTCACAGAAAGGAGGTGTGTGAACTTAGAATGGAGGTGTTTGAAGTCACAGAATGGACGTGTGTGAAGTCACAGAATGGAGGTCTGTGAAGTCATAGAATGCAGATGTGTGAAGTAACAGAATGGATCTGTGTGAAGTCACAGAATGGAGGTGAGTGAAGCCATAGAATGCAGATGTGTGAAGTCACAGAATGGAGGTGTGTGAAGTCATAGAATGGAGGTTTGTGAAGTCATAGAATGCAGGTGTGTGAAGTAACAGAATGGAGGTGTGTGAAGTCACAGAATGGAGGTCTGTGAAGTCATAGAATGCAGGTGTGTGAAGTAACAGAATGGAGGTGTGTGAAGTCACAGAATGGAGGTGAGTGAAGTCATAGAATGCAGGTGTGTGAAGTCACAGAATGGAGGTGTGTGAAGTCACAGAATGGAGGTCTGTGAAGTCACAGAAAGGAGGTGTGTGAAGTAACCGAATGGAGGTGTGTGAAGTCACAGAATGGAGGTGAGTGAAGTCATAGAATGCAGGTGTGTGAAGTCACAGAATGGAGGTGTGTGAAGTCATAGAATGGAGGTTTGTGAAGTCAGAATGGAAGTGTGTGAAGTCACAGAATGGAGGTGAGTGAAGTTCCAGAGGGGGGGTGTGTATGCATAGAACAGAGGTTTGTGACGTCAGAGAATGGAGGTGTGTGAAGACACAGAATGGAGGTGATGAAGTCACCCTATGAAATTGTGTGAAGTCCTAGAATGGAGGTGTGTGAAGTCGTAGAATGGAGGTGAGTGAATTCACCGAATGCAGGTGTGTGAAGTCACAGAATAGAGGTTTATGAAGTTAAAATGTAGGTGAGTTAAGTCACAGAATGGAGGTATGTGAAGTCACAGAAAGGAGGTGTGTGAAGTCATAGAATGGAGGTTTGTGAAGTCAGAATGGAGGTGTGTGAAGACACAGAATGGATGTGAGTGAAGGAACAGTATGGAATGTGTGAAGTCCTAGAATGGAGGTTTGTGAAGTCCTAGAATGGAGGTGTGTTACGTCACATAATGCAGGTGTGTGAAGTCACAGAATGGAGGTGTGTGACGTCATAGAATGCAGGTGTGTGAAGTCCCAGAATGGAGATGTGTGAAGTCAGAATGGAGGTGTGTGAAGTCACAGAATGGAGGTGTGGGAAGTCATAGTATGGAGGTTTTCAAGTCAGAATGGAGGTGTGTGAAGTCACAGAATGGAGGTTAGTGAAGTCACAGAGCGGGGGTGTGTAGTCATAGAATGGAGATTTGTGAAGTCAGAGAATGGAGGTGTGTGAAGACACAGAATGGAGTTGAGTGAAGTCACAGGATGGAGGTTTGTGAAATCAAAATTTAGGTGTGTGAAGTGAGAGAATGGAGGAGTGTGAAGTCACGGAATGGAGGTGTGTGAAGTGAAAATGGAGGTGTGTGAAGTCACAGAATGGAGGGATGTGAAGTCACAGAATGGGGGTGTGTGAAGTCAGAGAATGGAGGCGTGTGAAATCATACAATGAGGCGTGTGAAATCAGACAATTGAGGTGTGTAAAGTAAGAGAATGGAGGTGTGTGAAGTCATAGAATTGAGGTGTGTGAAGTCACAGAATGGAGGTGAGTGAAGTCAAAATGGAGTTGTGTGAAGTCAGAGAATGGAGGTGTGTGCAGTCATAGAATGGAGGTGTGTGAAGTCACAGAATGGAGGTGTTTGAAGTCACAGAATAGAGGTGTGTTAAGTCATAGAATGGAGGTGTGTAAAGTCAAAGAGGAGGTGTGTGAATTAAGAATGGAGGTGTGTGAAGTCACAGAATGGAGGTGTGTGAACTCAGAATGGTGATGTGTGAAGTCACAGAATGGAGGAGTGTGAAGTCATAGAATGGACGTGTGTGAAGTCATAAAATGGAGGTGTGTGAAGTCAGAATGGAGTTGTGTGAAGTCATAGAATGGAGTGGTGAAGTCATAGAATGGCGGTGTGTGAAGTCCTAGAATGGAGGTGAGTGAAGTCACAGAATGCAGGTGTGTGAAGTCACAGAATGGATGTGTGTGAGGTCAGAATGGAGGTGTGTGAAGTCAGAGTGGAGGTATGTGAAGTCACAGAATGAAGGTGTGTGAAGTCAAAGAATGGAGGTGTGTGAAGTCAGAATGGACGTGTGTGAAGTCACAGAATGGAGGTGTGTGAAGTCATAGAATGGAGGTGTGTGAAGTCATAGAATGGCGGTGTGTGAAGTCATAGAATGGAGGTGTGTGAAGTCACTGAATGGAGGTGTGTGAACTCAGAATGGAGGGGTGTGAGTCACAGAATGGAGGTGTGTGAAGACATAGTATGGAGTTGTGTGAAGTCAGAATGGAGGTGTGTGAAGTCACAGAATGGAGGTGTGTGAAGTAACAGAATGGAGGTGTGTGAAGTCATAGAATGGAGGTGTGTGAAGGCATGGAATGGCGGTGAGTAAAGTCATAGAATGGAGGTGTGTGAAGTCACAGAATGGTGGTGTGTGAATACAGAATGGAGGTGTGTAGTCACAGAATGGAGGTGTGTGACGTCATAGAATGCAGGTGTGTGAAGTCCCAGAATGGAGATGTGTGAAGTCAGAATGGAGGTGTGTGAAGTCACAGAATGGAGGTGTGGGAAGTCATAGTATGGAGGTTTTGAAGTCAGAATGGAGGTGTGTGAAGTCACAGAATGGAGGTTAGTGAAGTCACAGAGCGGGGGTGTGTAGTCATAGAATGGAGGTTTGTGAAGTCAGAGAATGGAGGTGTGTGAAGACACAGAATGGAGTTGAGTGAAGTCACAGGATGGAGGTTTGTGAAATCAAAATTTAGGTGTGTGAAGTCAGAGAATGGAGGAGTGTGAAGTCACGGAATGGAGGTGTGTGAAGTGAAAATGGAGGTGTGTGAAGTCACAGAATGGAGGGATGTGAAGTCACAGAATGGGGGTGTGTGAAGTCAGAGAATGGAGGCGTGTGAAATCATATAATGAGGCGTGTGAAATCAGACAATTGAGGTGTATAAAGTAAGACAATGGAGGTGTGTGCAGTCATAGAATGGAGGTGTGTGAAGTCACAGAATGGAGGTGTTTGAAGTCACAGAATAGAGGTGTGTTAAGTCATAGAATGGAGGTGTGTGAAGTCAAAGAGGAGGTGTGTGAATTAAGAATGGAGGTGTGTGAAGTCACAGAATGGAGGTGTGTGAACTCAGAATGGTGATGTGTGAAGTCACAGAATGGAGGAGTGTGAAGTCATAGAATGGACGTGTGTGAAGTCATAAAATGGAGGTGTGTGAAGTCAGAATGGAGTTGTGTGAAGTCATAGAATGGAGTGGTGAAGTCATAGAATGGCGGTGTGTGAAGTCCTAGAATGGAGGTGAGTGAAGTCACAGAATGCAGGTGTGTGAAGTCACAGAATGGATGTGTGTGAGGTCAGAATGGAGGTGTGTGAAGTCAGAGTGGAGGTATGTGAAGTCACAGAATGAAGGTGTGTGAAGTCAAAGAATGGAGGTGTGTGAAGTCAGAATGGACGTGTGTGAAGTCACAGAATGGAGGTGTGTGAAGTCATAGAATGGAGGTGTGTGAAGTCATAGAATGGCGGTGTGTGAAGTCATAGAATGGAGGTGTGTGAAGTCACTGAATGGAGGTGTGTGAACTCAGAATGGAGGTGTGTGAGTCACAGAATGGAGGTGTGTGAAGACATAGTATGGAGTTGTGTGAAGTCAGAATGGAGGTGTGTGAAGTCACAGAATGGAGGTGTGTGAAGTAACAGAATGGAGGTGTGTGAAGTCATAGAATGGAGGTGTGTGAAGGCATGGAATGGCGGTGAGTAAACTCATAGAATGGAGGTGTGTGAAGTCACAGAATGGTGGTGTGTGAATACAGAATGGAGGTGTGTGAAGTCACAGAATGGAAGTGAGTGAAGTCACAGTATGGAATTGTTTGAAGTCCTAGAATGGAGGTGTGTGAAGTCCTAGAATGGAGGTGAGTGAAGTCACAGAATGCAGGTGTGTGAAGTCACAGAATGGATGTGTGTGAAGTCAGAATGGAGGTGTGTGAAGTCAGAGTGGAGGTATGTGAAGTCACAGAATGAAGGTGTGTGAAGTCAAAGAATGGAGGTGTGTGAAGTCAGAATGGACGTGTGTGAAGTCACAGAATGGAGGTGTGTGAAGTCATAGAATGGAGGTGTGTGAAGTCATAGAATGGCGGTGTGTGAAGTCATAGAATGGAGGTGTGTGAAGTCACTGAATGGAGGTGTGTGAACTCAGAATGGAGGTGTGTGAGTCACAGAATGGAGGTGTGTGAAGACATAGTATGGAGTTGTGTGAAGTCAGAATGGAGGTGTGTGAAGTCACAGAATGGAGGTGTGTGAAGTAACAGAATGGAGGTGTGTGAAGTCACAGAATGGAGGTGAGTGAAGTCATAGAATGCAGGTGTGTGAAGTCACAGAATGGAGGTGTGTGAAGTCATAGAATGGAGGTTTGTGAAGTCAGAATGGAGGTGTGTAGTCACAGAATGGAGGTGAGTGAAGTCACAGAGAGGGGTGTGTAGGCATAGAATGGAGGTTTGTGACGTCAGAGAATGGAGATGTGTGAAGACACAGAAGGAAGGTGAGTGAAGTCACACTATGGAATTGTGTGAAGTCCTAGAATGGAGGTGTGTGAAGTCCTAGAATGGAGGTGAGTGAAGTCACAGAATGCAGGTGTGTGAAATCACAGAATGGAGGTGAAGTCAGAATGGTGGTGTGTGAAGTCATAGAATGGAGTGTGTGAGGTCACAGAATGGAGGTGTGTGAAGTCAGATTGGAGGTGTGTGAAGTCATAGAATGGAGGTGTATGCAGGCAGAATGTAGGTGTGTGGAGTAATAAATGGAGCTGTGTGAAGTCACAGAATGGAGGTGTGTGAAGTCACAGAATGGAGGTGTGTGAAGTCATAGAATGGAGTTGTGTGAAGTCACAGAATGGAGGTGTGTGAAGTCACAGAATGAAGGTGTGTGAAGTCATAAAATGGAGGTGTGTGAAGTCACAGAATGGAGGTGTGTGAAGTCACAGAAAGGAGGTGTGTGAAGTCATAAAATCTAGGTGTGTGAATTCAAAGAGGAGGTGTGTGAAGTCAGAATGGAGGTGTGTAATCTCAGAATGGAGTTGTGTGAAGTAACGGAATTTAGGTTTGTGAGGTCATAGAATGGACGTGTGTGAAGTCATAGAGTGGAGGTGTGTGAAGTCAGAATGGAGGTGTGTGACCTCAGAATGGAGGTGTGGGAAATCACAGAATAAAGGTGTGTGAAGTCATAGAATGGAAGTGTGTGAAGTCACAGAATGCAGTTTTGTGAAGTCATAGAATGGAAGTGTGTGAAGTCCTAGAATGGACGTGTGTGAAGTCATAAAATGGAGGTGTGTGAAGTCAGAATGGAGTTGTGCGAAGTCATAGAATGGAGTGGTGAAGTCATAGAATGGCGGTGTGTGAAGTCCTAGAATGGAGGTGAGTGAAGTCACAGAATGCAGGTGTGTGAAGTCACAGAATGGATGTGTGTGAAGTCAGAATGGAGGTGTGTGAAGTCAGAGTGGAGGTATGTGAAGTCACAGAATGAAGGTGTGTGAAGTCAAAGAATGGAGGTGTGTGAAGTCAGAATGGATGTGTGTGAAGTCACAGAATGGAGGTGTGTGAAGTCATAGAATGGAGGTGTGTGAAGTCATAGAATGGCGGTGTGTGAAGTCATAGAATGGAGGTGTGTGAAGTCACTGAATGGAGGTGTGTGAACTCAGAATGGAGGTGTGTGAGTCACAGAATGGAGGTGTGTGAAGACATAGTATGGAGTTGTGTGAAGTCAGAATGGAGGTGTGTGAAGTCACAGAATGGAGGTGTGTGAAGTAACAGAATGGAGATGTGTGAAGTCACAGAATGGAGGTGTGTGAAGGCATGGAATGGCGGTGAGTAAAGTCATAGAATGGAGGTGTGTGAAGTCACAGAATGGTGGTGTGTGAATACAGAATGGAGGTGTGTGAAGTCACAGAATGGAAGTGAGTGAAGTCACAGTATGGAATTGTGTGAAGTCCTAGAATGGAGGTGTGTGAAGTCCTAGAATGGAGGTGAGTGAAGTCACAGAATGCAGGTGTGTGAAGTCACAGAATGGATGTGTGTGAAGTCAGAATGGAGGTGTGTGAAGTCAGAGTGGAGGTATGTGAAGTCACAGAATGAAGGTGTGTGAAGTCAAAGAATGGAGGTGTGTGAAGTCAGAATGGACGTGTGTGAAGTCACAGAATGGAGGTGTGTGAAGTCATAGAATGGAGGTGTGTGAAGTCATAGAATGGCGGTGTGTGAAGTCATAGAATGGAGGTGTGTGAAGTCACTGAATGGAGGTGTGTGAACTCAGAATGGAGGTGTGTGAGTCACAGAATGGAGGTGTGTGAAGACATAGTATGGAGTTGTGTGAAGTCAGAATGGAGGTGTGTGAAGTCACAGAATGGAGGTGTGTGAACTAACAGAATGGAGGTGTGTGAAGTCACAGAATGGAGGTGAGTGAAGTCATAGAATGCAGGTGTGTGAAGTCACAGAATGGAGGTGTGTGAAGTCATAGAATGGAGGTTTGTGAAGTCAGAATGGAGGTGTGTAGTCACAGAATGGAGGTGAGTGAAGGCACAGAGAGGGGTGTGTAGGCATAGAATGGATGTTTGTGACGTCAGAGAATGGAGGTGTGTGAAGACACAGAAGGAAGGTGAGTGAAGTCACACTATGGAATTGTGTGAAGTCCTAGAATGGAGGTGTGTGAAGTCCTAGAATGGAGGTGAGTGAAGTCACAGAATGCAGGTGTGTGAAATCACAGAATGGAGGTGAAGTCAGAATGGTGGTGTGTGAAGTCATAGAATGGAGTGTGTGAGGTCACAGAATGGAGGTTTGTGAAGTCAGATTGGAGGTGTGTGAAGTCATCGAATGGAGGTGTGTGCAGGCAGAATGTAGGTGTGTGGAGTAATAAATGGAGCTGTGTGAAGTCACAGAATGGAGGTGTGTGAAGTCACAGAATGGAGGTGTGTGAAGTCATAGAATGGAGTTGTGTGAAGTCACAGAATGGAGGTGTGTGAAGTCACAGAATGAAGGTGTGTGAAGTCATAAAATGGAGGTGTGTGAAGTCACAGAATGGAGGTGTGTGAAGTCACAGAAAGGAGGTGTGTGAAGTCATAAAATCTAGGTGTGTGAATTCAAAGAGGAGGTGTGTGAAGTCAGAATGGAGGTGTGTAATCTCAGAATGGAGTTGTGTGAAGTAACGGAATTTAGGTTTGTGAGTTCATAGAATGGACGTGTGTGAAGTCATAGAGTGGAGGTGTGTGAAGTCAGAATGGAGGTGTGTGACCTCAGAATGGAGGTGTGGGAAATCACAGAATGAAGGTGTGTGAAGTCATAGAATGGAAGTGTGTGAAGTCACAGAATGCAGTTTTGTGAAGTCATAGAATGGAAGTGTGTGAAGTCCTAGAATGGACGTGTGTGAAGTCATAAAATGGAGGTGTGTGAAGTCAGAATGGAGTTGTGTGAAGTCATAGAATGGAGTGGTGAAGTCATAGAATGGCGGTGTGTGAAGTCCTAGAATGGAGGTGAGTGAAGTCACAGAATGCAGGTGTGTGAAGTCACAGAATGGATGTGTGTGAAGTCAGAATGGAGGTGTGTGAAGTCAGAGTGGAGGTATGTGAAGTCACAGAATGAAGGTGTGTGAAGTCAAAGAATGGAGGTGTGTGAAGTCAGAATGGATGTCTGTGAAGTCACAGAATGGAGGTGTGTGAAGTCATAGAATGGAGGTGTGTGAAGTCATAGAATGGCGGTGTGTGAAGTCATAGAATGGAGGTGTGTGAAGTCACTGAATGGAGGTGTGTGAACTCAGAATGGAGGTGTGTGAGTCACAGAATGGAGGTGTGTGAAGACATAGTATGGAGTTGTGTGAAGTCAGAATGGAGGTGTGTGAAGTCACAGAATGGAGGTGTGTGAAGTAACAGAATGGAGGTGTGTGAAGTCATAGAATGGAGGTGTGTGAAGGCATGGAATGGCGGTGAGTAAAGTCATAGAATGGAGGTGTGTGAAGTCACAGAATGGTGGTGTGTGAATACAAAATGGAGGTGTGTGAAGTCACAGAATGGAAGTGAGTGAAGTCACAGTATGGAATTGTGTGAAGTCCTAGAATGGAGGTGTGTGAAGTCCTAGAATGGAGGTGAGTGAAGTCACAGAATGCAGGTGTGTGAAGTCACAGAATGGATGTGTGTGAAGTCAGAATGGAGGTGTGTGAAGTCAGAGTGGAGGTATATGAAGTCACAGAATGAAGGTGTGTGAAGTCAAAGAATGGAGGTGTGTGAAGTCAGAATGGACGTGTGTGAAGTCACAGAATGGAGGTGTGTGAAGTCATAGAATGGAGGTGTGTGAAGTCATAGAATGGCGGTGTGTGAAGTCATAGAATGGAGGTGTGTGAAGTCACTGAATGGAGGTGTGTGAACTCAGAATGGAGGTGTGTGAGTCACAGAATGGAGGTGTGTGAAGACATAGTATGGAGTTGTGTGAAGTCAGAATGGAGGTGTGTGAAGTCACAGAATGGAGGTGTGTGAAGTAACAGAATGGAGGTGTGTGAAGACACAGAATGGAGGTGAGTGAAGTCATAGAATGCAGGTGTGTGAAGTCACAGAATGGAGGTGTGTGAAGTCATAGAATGGAGGTTTGTGAAGTCAGAATGGAGGTGTGTAGTCACAGAATGGAGGTGAGTGAAGTCACAGAGAGGGGTGTGTAGGCATAGAATGGAGGTTTGTGACGTCAGAGAATGGAGGTGTGTGAAGACACAGAAGGAAGGTGAGTGAAGTCACACTATGGAATTGTGTGAAGTCCTAGAATGGAGGTGTGTGAAGTCCTAGAATGGAGGTGAGTGAAGTCACAGAATGCAGGTGTGTGAAATCACAGAATGGAGGTGAAGTCAGAATGGTGGTGTGTGAAGTCATAGAATGGAGTGTGTGAGGTCACAGAATGGTGTGTGAAGTCAGATTGGAGGTGTGTGAAGTCATCGAATGGAGGTGTGTGCAGGCAGAATGTAGGTGTGTGGAGTAATAAATGGAGCTGTGTGAAGTCACAGAATGGAGGTGTGTGAAGTCACAGAATGGAGGTGTGTGAAGTCATAGAATGGAGTTGTGTGAAGTCACAGAATGGAGGTGTGTGAAGTCACAGAATGAAGGTGTGTGAAGTCATAAAATGGAGGTGTGTGAAGTCACAGAATGGAGGTGTGTGAAGTCACAGAAAGGAGGTGTGTGAAGTCATAAAATCTAGGTGTGTGAATTCAAAGAGGAGGTGTGTGAAGTCAGAAAGGATGTGTGTAATCTCAGAATGGAGTTGTGTGAAGTAACGGAATTTAGGTTTGTGAGGTCATAGAATGGACGTGTGTGAAGTCATAGAGTGGAGGTGTGTGAAGTCAGAATGGAGGTGTGTGACCTCAGAATGGAGGTGTGGGAAATCACAGAATGAAGGTGTGTGAAGTCATAGAATGGAAGTGTGTGAAGTCACAGAATGCAGTTTTGTGAAGTCATAGAATGGAAGTGTGTGAAGTCCTAGAATGGACGTGTGTGAAGTCATAAAATGGAGGTGTGTGAAGTCAGAATGGAGTTGTGTGAAGTCATAGAATGGAGTGGTGAAGTCATAGAATGGCGGTGTGTGAAGTCCTAGAATGGAGGTGAGTGAAGTCACAGAATGCAGGTGTGTGAAGTCACAGAATGGATGTGTGTGAAGTCAGAATGGAGGTGTGTGAAGTCAGAGTGGAGGTATGTGAAGTCACAGAATGAAGGTGTGTGAAGTCAAAGAATGGAGGTGTGTGAAGTCAGAATGGATGTGTGTGAAGTCACAGAATGGAGGTGTGTGAAGTCATAGAATGGAGGTGTGTGAAGTCATAGAATGGCGGTGTGTGAAGTCATAGAATGGAGGTGTGTGAAGTCACTGAATGGAGGTGTGTGAACTCAGAATGGAGGTGTGTGAGTCACAGAATGGAGGTGTGTGAAGACATAGTATGGAGTTGTGTGAAGTCAGAATGGAGGTGTGTGAAGTCACAGAATGGAGGTGTATGAAGTAACAGAATGGAGGTGTGTGAAGTCATAGAATGGAGGTGTGTGAAGGCATGGAATGGCGGTGAGTAAAGTCATAGAATGGAGGTGTGTGAAGTCACAGAATGGTGGTGTGTGAATACAGAATGGAGGTGTGTGAAGTCACAGAATGGAAGTGAGTGAAGTCACAGTATGGAATTGTGTGAAGTCCTAGAATGGAGGTGTGTGAAGTCCTAGAATGGAGGTGAGTGAAGTCACAGAATGCAGGTGTGTGAAGTCACAGAATGGATGTGTGTGAAGTCAGAATGGAGGTGTGTGAAGTCAGAGTGGAGGTATATGAAGTCACAGAATGAAGGTGTGTGAAGTCAAAGAATGGAGGTGTGTGAAGTCAGAATGGACGTGTGTGAAGTCACAGAATGGAGGTGTGTGAAGTCATAGAATGGAGGTGTGTGAAGTCATAGAATGGCGGTGTGTGAAGTCATAGAATGGAGGTGTGTGAAGTCACTGAATGGAGGTGTGTGAACTCAGAATGGAGGTGTGTGAGTCACAAAATGGAGGTGTGTGAAGACATAGTATGGAGTTGTGTGAAGTCAGAATGGAGGTGTGTGAAGTCACAGAATGGAGGTGTGTGAAGTAACAGAATGGAGGTGTGTGAAGACACAGAATGGAGGTGAGTGAAGTCATAGAATGCAGGTGTGTGAAGTCACAGAATGGAGGTGTGTGAAGTCATAGAATGGAGGTTTGTGAAGTCAGAATGGAGGTGTGTAGTCACAGAATGGAGGTGAGTGAAGTCACAGAGAGGGGTGTGTAGGCATAGAATGGAGGTTTGTGACGTCAGAGAATGGAGGTGTGTGAAGACACAGAAGGAAGGTGAGTGAAGTCACACTATGGAATTGTGTGAAGTCCTAGAATAGAGGTGTGTGAAGTCCTAGAATGGAGGTGAGTGAAGTCACAGAATGCAGGTGTGTGAAATCACAGAATGGAGGTGAAGTCAGAATGGTGGTGTGTGAAGTCATAGAATGGAGTGTGTGAGGTCACAGAATGGAGGTGTGTGAAGTCAGATTGGAGGTGTGTGAAGTCATCGAATGGAGGTGTGTGCAGGCAGAATGTAGGTGTGTGGAGTAATAAATGGAGCTGTGTGAAGTCACAGAATGGAGGTGTGTGAAGTCACAGAATGGAGGTGTGTGAAGTCATAGAATGGAGTTGTGTGAAGTCACAGAATGGAGGTGTGTGAAGTCACAGAATGAAGGTGTGTGAAGTCATAAAATGGAGGTGTGTGAAGTCACAGAATGGAGGTGTGTGAAGTCACAGAAAGGAGGTGTGTGAAGTCATAAAATCTAGGTGTGTGAATTCAAAGAGGAAGTGTGTGAAGTCAGAATGGTGGTGTGTAATCTCAGAATGGAGTTGTGTGAAGTAACGGAATTTAGGTTTGTGAGGTCATAGAATGGACGTGTGTGAAGTCATAGAGTGGAGGTGTGTGAAGTCAGAATGGAGGTGTGTGACCTCAGAATGGAGGTGTGGGAAATCACAGAATGAAGGTGTGTGAAGTCATAGAATGGAAGTGTGTGAAGTCACAGAATGCAGTTTTGTGAAGTCATAGAATGGAAGTGTGTGAAGTCCTAGAATGGACGTGTGTGAAGTCACAGAATGGAGGTGTGTGAACTCAGAATGGAGGTTTGTGACGTCCAAGAATGGAGGTGTGTGAAGTCATAGAATGGAGGTGTGTGAAGTCAGAATGGAGGTGTGTGAAGTCAGAATGGAGGTGTGTGAAGTCACAGAATGGAGGTATGTGAACTCAGAATGGAGGTGTTTGAAGTCACAGAATGGAGATGTGTGAAGTCATAGAATGGAGGTGTGTGAAGTCATAGAATGGAGGTGTGTGAAGTCACAATGGAGGTGTGTGAAGTCACAGAATGGAGTTGTGTGCAGTCAGAAAGGAGGTGTGTGAAGTCACAGAATGAAAGTGTGCGAAGTCACAGAATGGAGGTGTTTTGAAGTCAGAATGGAGGTGTGTGAAGTCAGAATGGAGGTGTGTGAAGTCACAGAATGGAGGTATGTTAACTCAGAATGGAGGTGTTTGAAGTCACAGAATGAAGATGTGTGAAGTCACAAAATGGAGGTATGTGAAGTCATAGAATGGAGGTGTGTGAAATCGCTGAATGGAGGTGTGTGAAGTCATATTATGGAGGTTTTGAAGTCAGAATGGAGGTGTGTGAAGTCACAGAATGGAGGAGTGTGAAGTCATAGATTGGACGTGTGTGAAGTCATACAATGGAGGTGTGTGAAGTCATACAATGGATGTGTGTGAAGTCAGAATGGAGGTGTGTGAAGTCAGAATGGAGGTGTGTGAAGTCACAGAATGGAGGTGTGTGAAGTCATAGAATGGAGGTGTGGGAAGGCATAGAACGGCGGTGAGTAAAGTCATAGAATGGAGGTGTGTGAAGTCACAGAATGGTGGTGTGTGAATACAGAATGGAGGTTTGTGAAGTCACAGAATGGAGGTGTGTGGAGACATAGTATGGAGTTGTGTGAAGTCAGAATGGAGGTGTGTGAGGTCACACATGGAGGTGTGAAGTCACAGAATGGAGGTGAGTGAAGTCACAGTACGGAATTGTGTGAAGTCCTAGAATGGAGGTGTGTGAAGTCCTAGAATGCAGGTGAGTGAAGTCACAGAATGCAGGTGTGTGAAGTCACAAAATGGAGGTGTGTAAAGTCATAGAATGAAGGTGTGTGAAGTCACAGAATGGAGGTGTGTGAAGTCAGAGTGGACGTGTGTGAAGTCACAGAATGGAGGTGTGTGAAGTCATAGAATGGAGGTGTGTGAAGTCAGAATGGAGGTGTGTGAAGTCAGAGTGGACGTGTGTGAAGTCGTAGAATGGAGGTGTGTGAAGTCATAGAATGGAGGTGTGTGAAGTCAGAATGGAGGTGTGTGAAGTCAGAATGGAGGTGTGTGAAGTCACAGAATGGAGGTATGTTAACTCAGAATGGAGGTGTTTGAAGTCACAGAATGAAGATGTGTGAAGTCACAAAATGGAGGTATGTGAAGTCATAGAATGGAGGTGTGTGAAATCGCTGAATGGAGGTGTGTGAAGTCATATTATGGAGGTTTTGAAGTCAGAATGGAGGTGTGTGAAGTCACAGAATGAAGGTGTGCGAAGTCACAGAATGGGGGTGTGTGAAGTCAGAACTGAGGTCTGTGAAATCATAGAATGGAGGTGTGTGAAGTCAGAATGTAGGTGTGTGAAGTCATAGAATGGTGGTGTGTGAACTCCCAGAATTGAGGTATGTGAAGTCACAGAATGGAGGTGTGTGAAGTCATAGAACGGAGGTGTGTGAAGTCAAAGAGTGGGTGTGTGAAGTCAGAATGGAGGTGTGTGATGTCACGGAATGGTGGTGTGTGAATTCAGAATGAAGATGTGTGAAGTCACAGAATGGAGGTGTGTGAAGTCATAGAATGGACTCGTGTGAAGTCATAGAATGGAGGTGTGTGAAGTCACAGAATGGAGGTGTGTGAAGTCAGAATAGAGATTTGTGAAGTCATAGAATGGATGTTTGTGAAGTAAGAATGGAGGTGTGTGAAATCATAGAATGGAGGTGTGTGAAGTCAGAATGGAGGTGTGTGAAGTCAGAATGGAGGTGTGTGAAGTCACAGAATGGAGGTGTGTGAACTCAGAATGGAGGTGTTTGAAGTCACAGAATGGACGTGTGTGAAGTCACAGAATGGAGGTGTGTGAAGTCACAGAAAGGAGGTGTGTGAACTTAGAATGGAGGTGTTTGAAGTAACAGAATGGACGTGTGTGAAGTCACAGAATGGAGGTCTGTGAAGTCATAGAATGCAGGTGTGTGAAGTCCCAGAATGGAAATGTGTGAGGTCAGAATGGAGGTGTGTGAAGTCACAGAATGTAGGTGTGTGAAGTCATAGTATGGAGATTTTGAAGTCAGAATGGAGTTGTGTGAAGTCACAGAATGGAGGTGAGTGAAGTCACAGAGCGGGGGTGTGTAGTCATAGAATGGATGTTTGTGAAGTCAGAGAATGGAGGTATGTGAAGATACAGAATGGAGGTTTGTGAAGTCAAAATTGAGGTGTGTGAAGTCATAGAATTGAGGAGTGTGAAATCACGTAATGGAGGTGTGTGAAGTCAAAATGGAGGTGTGTGAAGTCACAGAATGGAGGTATGGGAATCACAGAATGGAGGTGTGTGAAGTCAGAGAATGGAGGTATGTGAAATCATAAAATGAGGCGTGTGAAGTCAGACAATGGAGGTGTGTAAAGTCAGAGAACGGAGGTGTGAGAAGTCATAGAATTGAGGTGTGTGAAGTCATAGAATGGACGTGTGTGAAGTCAAAATGGAGGTGTGTGAAGTCAAAGAATGGAGGTAAGTGAAGTCAAAGGATGTGTATGTAGTCATAGAATGGAGGTTTGTGACGTCAGAGAATGGAGGTGTGTGAAGACACAGAATGAAGGTGAGTGAAGTCACAGTATGGAATTTTGTGAAGTCCTAGAATGGAGGTGTGTGAAGTCATAGAATGGAGTTGTGTGAAGTCATAGAATGGAGGTGTGTGAAGTCATAGAATGGAGGTGTGTGAAGTCACAGAATGGAGGTGTGTGAAGTCATAGAATGGAGGTGTGTGAAGTCACAGAATGGAGGTGAGTGAAGTCACAGAGTGAAGGTGAGTGAAGTCACAGTATGGAATTTTGTGAAGTCCTAGAATGGAGGAGAGTGAAGTCACAGAATGCAGGTGTGTGAAGTCACAGAATGGAGGTTTGTGAAGTTAAAATGTAGGTGTGTTAAGTCACAGAATGGAGGTATGTGAAGTCACAGAATGGAGGTGTGTGAAGTCAGAGTATGGACTTGTGTGAAGTCATAGAATGGAGGTGTGTGAAGTCACAGAATGGAGGTGTGTGAAGTCACAGAATGGAGGTGTGTGAAGTCAAAATGGTGGTGTGTGAAGTCATAGAATGGAGGTGTGTGAGGACACAGAATGGAGGTGTGTGAAGTCAGAATGTAGGTGTGTGAAGTCATAAATGGAGGTGTGTCTAGTCACAGAATGGAGGTGTGTGAAGTCATAGAATGGAGGTGTGTGAAGTCAAAGAGGAGGTGTGTGAAGTCAGAATGGACTTGTGTGAAGTCACAGAATGGAGGTGTGTGAACTCAGAATGGAGGTGTGTGAAGTCACGAAATGATGGTGTGTGAAGTCATAGAATGGATGCGTGTGTAGTCATAGAATGGAGGTGTGTGACGTCAGAATGGAGGTGTGTGAAGACATAGAATGGAGGTGTGTGAAGTCAGAATGTAGTTGTGTGAAGTCATAGAATGGATGTGTGTGCAGTAAGAATTTAGGTGTGTGAAGTCATAGATGGAGGTGTGAAGTCACAGAATGGAGGTGTATGAAGTTACAGAATGGAGGTGTGTGAAGTCACAGAATGGAGGTGTGTGAAGTCATAGAATGGAGGTTTGTGAAGTCAAAGAGGAGATCTGTGAATTCAGAATGGACTTGTGTGAAGTCACAGAATGGAGGTGTGTGAACTCAGAATGGAAGTGTGTGAGGACACGAAATGGAGGTGTGTGAAGACATAGAATAGAGGTGTGTGAAGTCACAGAATGGAGTTGGGTGAAGTCATAGAATGGAGGTGTATGAAGTGATAGAATGGAGGTGTGAAGTCACAGAATGGAGGTGTGTGAAGTCATAAAATGGAGGTGTGTGAAGTCATAGAATGGCAGTGTGTGAAGTCATACAATGGAGGTGTGCGATGTCACAGAATGGACGTGTGTGAACTCAGAATGGAGTTTTGTGAAGTCACATAATAGAGGTGTGTGAAGACATAGTATGGAGTTGTGTGAAGTCAGAATGGAGGTGTGTGAAGTCACAGAATGGAGGTGTGTGAAGTCACAGAATGGAGGTGTGTGAAGTCAGAGAATGCAGGTGTCTGAAGTCACAGAATGGAGATGTGTGAAGTCAGAATGGAGGTGTGTGAAGTCACAGAATGGAGGTGTGTGAAGTCATAGAATGGAGGTTTGTGAAGTCAGAATGGAGGTGTGTGAAGTCACAGAATGGAGGTGATTGAAATCACAGAAAGGGGGTGTGTAGTTATAGAATGGAGGTTTGTGAAGTCAGAGAATGGAGGTGTGTGGAGACACAGAATGGATGTGAGTGAAGTCCACAGTATGGAATTGAGTGAAGTCCTAGAATGGAGGTTTGTGAATTCCTAGAATGGAGGTGTGTGACGTCACAGAATGCAGGTGTGTGAAGTCACAGAGTGGAGGTGTGTGAAGTCTTAGAATGGAGGTGTGTGAAGTCACAGAATGGAGGTGTGTGAAGTCACAGAATGGAGGTGTGTGAAGTCAAAATGGAGGGTGTGAAATCATAGAATGGAGGTGTGTGAGGTCACAGAATGGAGGTGTGTGAAGTCAGATTGGAGGTGTGTGAAGTCATAGAATGGAGGTGTGTGAAATCAAAATGTAGTTGTGTGAAGTCATAGAATGGAGGTCTGTGAAGTCACAGAATGGAGGTGTGTGAAGTCACAGAATGGAGGTGTGTGAAGTCATAAAATGGAGGTGTGTGAAGTCAAAGAGGAGGTGTGTGAATTCAGAATGGAGGTGTGTGAAGTCACAGAATGGAGGTGTGTTAACTCAGAATGAAGGTGTGTGAAGTCACGGAATGGAGGCGTGTAAAGTCACGCAATGGAGTTTTGTGAAGTCATAGAATGGATGTGTGAGAAGTCATACAATGGAGGTGTGTGAAGTCTCAGAGTGGAGGTGTGTGAACTCAGAATGGAGGTGTGTGACGTCAAAGAATGTAGATGTGTGAAGTCATAGAATGGAGGTGTGTGAAGTCATAGAATGGAGGTGTGTGAAGTCAGAATGGAGGTGTGTGAAGTCAGAATGGAGGTGTGTGAAGTGACAGAATGGAGGTGTTTGAATTCAGAATGGAGGTGTTTGAAGTCACAGAATGGAGATGTGTGAAGTCATAGAATGGAGGCTTGTGAAGTCATAGAATGGAGGGGTGTGAAGTCACAATGGAAGTGTGTGAAGTCACAGAAAGTAGTTGTGTGAAGTCAGAATTGAGGTGTGCGAAATCATAGAATGGAGGTGTGTGAAGTCAGAATGGAGGTGTGTGAAGTCATAGAATGGTGGTGTGTGAACTCATAGAATGGAGGTGTGTGAAGTCACAGAATGAAGGTGTGTGAAGTCATAGAACGGAGGTGTGTGAAGTCAAAGAGGGGTTTTGGAAATCAGAATGGAGGTGTGTGAACTCACAGAATGGAGGTGTGTAAATTCAGAATGAAGGTGTGTGAAGTCACAGAATGGAGGTGTGTGAAGTCATAGAATGGACTTGTGTGAAGTCATAGAATGGAGGTGTGTGAAGTCACAGAATGGAGGTGTGTGAAGTCAGAATGGAGATGTTTGAAGTCAGAGAATGGATATTTTGAAGTAAGAATAGAGGTGTGTGAAGTCATAGAATTGAGGTGTGTGAAGTCACAGAATGGAGGTGTGTGAAGTCATAGAATGGAGGTGTGTAAAGTCGTAGAATGACGGTGTGTGAAGCCATAGAATGGAGGTTGTGAAGTCACAGAACGGAGGTGTGTGAAGTCAGAACAGATGTGTGTGAAGTCAGAATGGAGGTGTGTAAAGTCAGAGAATGGAGGTGTGTGAACTCAGAATGGAGGAGTTTGAAGTCACAGAATGGACGTGTTTGAAGTACCAGAATGGAGATGTGTGAAGTCAGAATGGAGGTGTGTGAAGTCACAGAATGGAGGTGTGTGAAGTCATAGTATGGAAGTATTGAAGTCAGAATGGAGGTGTGTGATGTCACAGAATAGAGGTGAGTGAAGTCACAGAACGGGGGTGTGTAGTCATAGAATGGAGGTTTGTGAAGACAGAGAATGGAGGTGTGTGAAGACACAGAATGGAGGTGAGTGAAGTCACAGAATGTAGGTTTGTGAAGTCAAAATGGAGGTGTGTGAAGTCACAGAATGGAGGTATGTGAAGTCACAGAATGGAGGTGTGTGAAGTCAGAGAATGGAGGTGTGTGAAATCATACAATGAGGCGTGTGAAGTCAGACAATGGAGTGTGTAAAGTCAGAGAATGGAGGTGTGTGAAGTCATAGAATTGAGGTGTGTGAAGTCAGAGAATGGAGGTGGGTGAAGTCATAGAATGGAGGTGTGTGTATCACAGAATGGAAGTGTGTGAAGTCAAAATTGAGGTGTGTGAAGTCATAGAATGGCGGTATGTGAAGTCAGAATGTAGGTGTGTGAAGTCATAGAATGGAGGTGTGTGAAGTCACAGAATGGAGCTGTTTGAAGTCACAAAATTGAGGTGTGTTAAGTCATAGAATGGAGGTGTGTGAAGTCAAAGAGGAGGTGTGTGAAGTAAGAATGGAGGTGTGTGAAGTCACAGAATGGAGGTATGTGAACTCAGAATGGAGGTGTGTGAAGTCACAGAATGGAGGTGTATGAAGTCATAGAATGGACGTGTGTGAAGTCATACAATGGATGTGTGAAGTCAGAATGGAGGTGTGTGAAGTCACAGAATGGAGGTGTGTGAAGTCATAGAATGGAGGTGTGTGAAGGCATAGAATGGCAGTGAGTGAAGTCATATAATGGAGGTGTGTGAAGTCACAGAATGGTGGTGTGTGAATACAGAATGGAGGTGTGTGAAGTCACAGAATGGAGGTGTGTGAAGACATAGTATGGAGTTGTGTGAAGTCAGAATGGAGGTGTGTGAGGTCACAGAATGGAGGTGTGTGAAGTCACAGAATGGAGGTGAGTGAAGTCAGAGTATGGAATTGAGTGAAGTCCTATAATGGAGCTGTGTGAAGTCCTAGAATGGAGATGAGTGAAGTCACAGAATGCAGGTGTGTGAAGTCACAGAATGGAGGTGTGTAAAGTCATAGAATGGATTTGTGTGAAGTCAGAGTGGAGTTGTGTGAAGTCACAGAATGAAGGTGTGTGATGTCACAGAATGGAGGTGTGTGAGGTCAGAGTGGATGTGTGTAAAGTCACAGAATGGAGGTGTGTCAAGTCATAGAATGGATTTGTGTGAAGTCATAGAATGGCGGTGTGTGAAGTCATAGAATGGCGGTGAGTGAAGTCATAGAATGGAGGTGTGTGAAGTCACAGAATGGTGGTGTGTGAATACGGAATGGAGGTGTGTGAAGTCACAGAATGGAGGTGTGTGAAGACATACGATGGAGTTGTGTGCAGTCAGAGTGGAGGTGTGTGAGGTCACAGAATTGAGGTGTGTGCAGTCACCGAATGGAGGTGAGTGAAGTCACAGTATGGAGGTGTGTGAAGTCCTATAATGGAGCTGTGTGAAGTCCTAGAATGGAAATGAGTGAAGTCACAGAATGCAGGTGTGTGAAGTCACAGAATGGAGGTGTGTAAAGTCATAGAATGGATTTGTGTGAAGTCAGAATTGAGGTGTGTGAAGTCTGAGTGGAGGTGTGTGAATTCACAGAATGAAGGTGTGTGATGTCACAGAATGGAGGTGTGTGAGGTCAGAGTGGAGGTGTGTAAAGTCACAGAATGGAGGTGTGTCAAGTCATAGAACGGAGGTGTGTGAAGTCATAGAATGGCGGTGTGTGAAGTCATAGAATTGAGGTGTGGGAACTCACAGAATGGAGGTGTGTGAACGCAGAATGGAGGTGTGTGAAGTCACAGAATGGAGGTGTGTGAAGTAACAGAATGGAGGTGTGTGGTCAAAGAATGGAGGTGAGTGAAGTCATAGAATGCAGGTGTGTGAAGACACAGAATGGAGGTGTGTGAAGTCAGAATGTAGTTGTGTGAAGTCATAGAATGGATGTGTGTGCAGTAAGAATTTAGGTGTGTGAAGTCATAGATGGAGGTGTGAAGTCACAGAATGGAGGTGTATGAAGTTACAGAATGGAGGTGTGTGAAGTCACAGAATGGAGGTGTGTGAAGTCATGGAATGGAGGTTTGTGAAGTCAAAGAGGAGATCTGTGAATTCAGAATGGACTTGTGTGAAGTCACAGAATGGAGGTGTGTGAACTCAGAATGGAAGTGTGTGAGGACACGAAATGGAGGTGTGTGAAGACATAGAATAGAGGTGTGTGAAGTCACAGAATGGAGTTGGGTGAAGTCATAGAATGGAGGTGTATGAAGTGATAGAATGGAGGTGTGAAGTCACAGAATGGAGGTGTGTGAAGTCATAAAATGGAGGTGTGTGAAGTCATAGAATGGCGGTGTGTGAAGTCATACAATGGAGGTGTGCGATGTCACAGAATGGACGTGTGTGAACTCAGAATGGAGTTTTGTGAAGTCACATAATAGAGGTGTGGGAAGACATAGTATGGAGTTGTGTGAAGTCAGAATGGAGGTGTGTGAAGTCACAGAATGGAGGTGTGTGAAGTCACAGAATGGAGGTGTGTGAAGTCAGAGAATGCAGGTGTCTGAAGTCACAGAATGGAGATGTGTGAAGTCAGAATGGAGGTGTGTGAAGTCACAGAATGGAGGTGTGTGAAGTCATAGAATGGAGGTTTGTGAAGTCAGAATGGAGGTGTGTGAAGTCACAGAATGGAGGTGATTGAAATCACAGAAAGGGGGTGTGTAGTTATAGAATGGAGGTTTGTGAAGTCAGAGAATGGAGGTGTGTGGAGACACAGAATGGATGTGAGTGAAGTCCACAGTATGGAATTGAGTGAAGTCCTAGAATGGAGGTTTGTGAATTCCTAGAATGGAGGTGTGTGACGTCACAGAATTCAGGTGTGTGAAGTCACAGAGTGGAGGTGTGTGAAGTCTTAGAATGGAGGTGTGTGAAGTCACAGAATGGAGGTGTGTGAAGTCACAGAATGGAGGTGTGTGAAGTCAAAATGGAGGGTGTGAAATCATAGAATGGAGGTGTGTGAGGTCACAGAATGGAGGTGTGTGAAGTCAGATTGGAGGTGTGTGAAGTCATAGAATGGAGGTGTGTGAAATCAGAATGTAGTTGTGTGAAGTCATAGAATGGAGGTCTGTGAAGTCACAGAATGGAGGTGTGTGAAGTCACATAATGGAGGTGTGTGAAGTCATAAAATGGAGGTGTGTGAAGTCAAAGAGGAGGTGTGTGAATTCAGAATGGAGGTGTGTGAAGTCACAGAATGGAGGTGTGTTAACTCAGAATGAAGGTGTGTGCAGTCACGGAATGGAGGCGTGTAAAGTCACGCAATGGAGTTTTGTGAAGTCATAGAATGGATGTGTGAGAAGTCATACAATAGAGGTGTGTGAAGTCTCAGAGTGGAGGTGTGTGAACTCAGAATGGAGGTGTGTGACGTCAAAGAATGTAGGTGTGTGAAGTCATAGAATGGAGGTGTGTGAAGTCATAGAATGGAGGTGTGTGAAGTCAGAATGGAGGTGTGTGAAGTCAGATGGAGGTGTGTGAAGTCACAGAATGGAGGTGTTTGAATTCAGAATGGAGGTGTTTGAAGTCACAGAATGGAGATGTGTGAAGTCATAGAATGGAGGCTTGTGAAGTCATAGAATGGAGGTGTGTGAAGTTACAATGGAAGTGTGTGAAGTCACAGAAAGGAGTTGTGTGAAGTCAGAATTGAGGTGTGCGAAATCATAGAATGGAGGTGTGTGAAGTCAGAATGGAGGTGTGTGAAGTCATAGAATGGTGGTGTGTGAACTCATAGAATGGAGGTGTGTGAAGTCACAGAATGAAGGTGTGTGAAGTCATAGAACGGAGGTGTGTGAAGTCAAAGAGGGGGTTTGTGAAATCAGAATGGAGGTGTGTGAACTCACAGAATGGAGGTGTGTAAATTCAGAATGAAGGTGTGTGAAGTCACAGAATGGAGGTGTGTGAAGTCATAGAATGGACTTGTGTGAAGTCATAGAATGGAGGTGTGTGAAGTCACAGAATGGAGGTGTGTGAAGTCAGAATGGAGATGTTTGAAGTCAGAGAATGGATATTTTGAAGTAAGAATAGAGGTGTGTGAAGTCATAGAATTGAGGTGTGTGAAGTCACAGAATGGAGGTGTGTGAAGTCATAGAATGGAGGTGTGTAAAGTCGTAGAATGACGGTGTGTGAAGCCATAGAATGGAGGTTGTGAAGTCACAGAACGGAGGTGTGTGAAGTCAGAACAGATGTGTGTGAAGTCAGAATGGAGGTGTGTAAAGTCAGAGAATGGAGGTGTGTGAACTCAGAATGGAGGAGTTTGAAGTCACAGAATGGACGTGTTTGAAGTACCAGAATGGAGATGTGTGAAGTCAGAATGGAGGTGTGTGAAGTCACAGAATGGAGGTGTGTGAAGTCATAGTATGGAAGTATTGAAGTCAGAATGGAGGTGTGTGATGTCACAGAATAGAGGTGAGTGAAGTCACAGAACGGGGGTGTGTAGTCATAGAATGGAGGTTTGTGAAGACAGAGAATGGAGGTGTGTGAAGACACAGAATGGAGGTGAGTGAAGTCACAGAATGTAGGTTTGTGAAGTCAAAATGGAGGTGTGTGAAGTCACAGAATGGAGGTATGTGAAGTCACAGAATGGAGGTGTGTGAAGTCAGAGAATGGAGGTGTGTGAAATCATACAATGAGGCGTGTGAAGTCAGACAATGGAGTGTGTAAAGTCAGAGAATGGAGGTGTGTGAAGTCATAGAATTGAGGTGTGTGAAGTCAGAGAATGGAGGTGTGTGAAGTCATAGAATGGAGGTGTGTGTATCACAGAATGGAAGTGTGTGAAGTCAAAATTGAGGTGTGTGAAGTCATAGAATGGCGGTATGTGAAGTCAGAATGTAGGTGTGTGAAGTCATAGAATGGAAGTGTGTGAAGTCACAGAATGGAGCTGTTTGAAGTCACAGAATTGAGGTGTGTTAAGTCATAGAACGGAGGTGTGTGAAGTCAAAGAGGAGGTGTGTGAAGTAAGAATGGAGGTGTGTGAAGTCACAGAATGGAGGTATGTGAACTCAGAATGGAGGTGTGTGAAGTCACAGAATGGAGGTGTATGAAGTCATAGAATGGACGTGTGTGAAGTCATACAATGGATGTGTGAAGTCAGAATGGAGGTGTGTGAAGTCACAGAATGGAGGTGTGTGAAGTCATAGAATGGAGGTGTGTGAAGGCATAGAATGGCAGTGAGTGAAGTCATATAATGGAGGTGTGTGAAGTCACAGAATGGTGGTGTGTGAATACAGAATGGAGGTGTGTGAAGTCACGGAATGGAGGTGTGTGAAGACATAGGATGGAGTTGTGTGAAGTCAGAATGGAGGTGTGTGAGGTCACAGAATGGAGGTGTGTGAAGTCACAGAATGGAGGTGAGTGAAGTCACAGTATGGAACTGAGTGAAGTCCTATAATGGAGCTGTGTGAAGTCCTAGAATGGAGATGAGTGAAGTCACAGAATGCAGGTGTGTGAAGTCACAGAATGGAGGTGTGTAAAGTCATAGAATGGATTTGTGTGAAGTCAGAGTGGAGTTGTGTGAAGTCACAGAATGAAGGTGTGTGATGTCACAGAATGGAGGTGTGTGAGGTCAGAGTGGATGTGTGTAAAGTCACAGAATGGAGGTGTGTCAAGTCATAGAATGGATTTGTGTGAAGTCATAGAATGGCGGTGTGTGAAGTCATAGAATGGCGGTGAGTGAAGTCATAGAATGGAGGTGTGTGAAGGCATAGAATGGCAGTGAGTGAAGTCATATAATGGAGGTGTGTGAAGTCACAGAATGGTGGTGTGTGAATACGGAATGGAGGTGTGTGAAGTCACAGAATGGAGGTGTGTGAAGACATACGATGGAGTTGTGTGCAGTCAGAGTGGAGGTGTGTGAGGTCACAGAATGGAGGTGTGTGAAGTCACCGAATGGAGGTGAGTGAAGTCACAGTATGGAGGTGTGTGAAGTCCTATAATGGAGCTGTGTGAAGTCCTAGAATGGAAATGAGTGAAGTCACAGAATGCAGGTGTGTGAAGTCACAGAATGGAGGTGTGTAAAGTCATAGAATGGATTTGTGTGAAGTCAGAATTGAGGTGTGTGAAGTCTGAGTGGAGGTGTGTGAATTCACAGAATGAAGGTGTGTGATGTCACAGAATGGAGGTGTGTGAGGTCAGAGTGGAGGTGTGTAAAGTCACAGAATGGAGGTGTGTCAAGTCATAGAACGGAGGTGTGTGAAGTCATAGAATGGCGGTGTGTGAAGTCATAGAATTGAGGTGTGGGAACTCACAGAATGGAGGTGTGTGAACGCAGAATGGAGGTGTGTGAAGTCACAGAATGGAGGTGTGTGAAGACATAGTATGGAGTTTTGTGAAGTCACAGAATGGAGGTGTGTGAAGTAACAGAATGGAGGTGTGTGGTCAAAGAATGGAGGTGAGTGAAGTCATAGAATGCAGGTATGTGAAGTCACAGAATGGAGATGTGTGAAGTCAGAATGGAGGTGTGTGAAGTCACAGAATGGAGGTGTGTGAAGTCATAGAATGGATGTTTTTGAAGTCAGAATGGAGGTGTGTGAAATCACAGAATGGAGGTAAGTGAAGTCACAGATGGGCCGTGTGTAGTCATAAAGTGGAGGTGTGTGACGTCAGAGAATGGAGGTGTGTGAAGACACAGAATGAAGGTGAGTGAAGTCACAGTATGGAATTGTGTGAAGTCCTAGAGTGGAGGTGAGTGAAGTCCTAGAATGGAGGTGAGTGAAGTCACAGAATGCAGGTGTGTGAAGTCACAGAATGGAGGTTTGTGATGTTAAAATGTAGGTGTATTTAGTCACAGAATGGAGGTATGTGAAGTCACAGAATTGAGGTGTGAGAAGTCAGAGAATAGAGTTGTGTGAAGTCATAGAATGGAGGTGTGTGAAGTCAGATTGGAGGTGTGTGAGGTCATCGAATGGAGGTGTGTGCAGTGAGAATGTAGGTGTGTGAAGTCATAAACGGAGGTGTGTGAAGTCACAGAATGGAGGTGTGTGAAGTCACAGAATGGAGGTGTGTTACGTCATAGAATGGAGGTGTGTGAAGTCAAAGAGGAGGTGTGTGAAGTCACAATGGACTTGTGTGAAGTCACAGAATGGAGGTGTGTGAACTCAGAATGGAGGTGTGTGAAGTCACGAAATGGAGGTGTGTGAAGTCATAGAATGGACGTGTGTGAAATCATAGAGAGGAGGTGTGTGAAGTCAGAATGGAGGTGTGTGAAATCATAGAATGGAGGTGTGTGAAGTCAGAATGTTGTTGTGTGAAGTCATAGAATGGATTTGTGTGAAGTCACAGAATTGAGGTGTGTGAAGTCACAGAATGGAGGTGTGTGAAGTCACAGAATGGAGGTGTGGGAAGTCATAACATCTAGGTGTGTGAAGTCAAAGACGAGGTTTGTGAAGTCAGCATTGAGGTGTGTGAAGTCACAGAATTGAGATGTGTAAACTCAGAATGGAGGTGTGTGAAGTCACGGAATGGAGGTTTGTGAAGTCATAGATTGAAGGTGTGTGAAGTCACAGAATGGAGTTGTGTGAAGTTATAGAATGGAGGTGTGTGAAGTCATAGAATGGAGGTGTGTGAAGTCACAGAATGGAGGTGTGTGAACTCAGAATGGAGGTGTGTGACGTTAAAGAATGTAGGTGTGTGAAGTCATAGAATGGAGGTGTGTGAAGTCATAGAATGGAGGTGTGTGAAGTCAGAATGGAGGTGTGTGAAGTCACAGAATGTAGGTGTGTGAACTCAGAATGGAGGTATTTGAAGTCACAGAATGGAGAAGTGTGAAGTCATAGAATGGAGGTGTGTGAAGTCATAGAATGGAGGTGTGTGAAGTTACCATGGAGGTGTGTGAAGTCTCAGAATGGAGTTGTGTGAAGTCAGAATGTAGGTGTGTGAAGTCACATAATGAAGGTGTGTGAAGTCACAGAATGGAGGTGTGTGAAGTCACAGAATGGAGGTTTGTGAAGTCAGAGAATGGAGGTGTGTGACGTCAGAATTGGGGTGTGTGAAATCATAAAGTGGAGGTGTGTGAAGTCAGAATGGAGGTGTGTGAAATCATAGAATGATGCTGTGTGAACTCACAGAATGGAGTTGTGTGAAGTCATAGAACGGAGGTATGTGAAGTCAAAGAGGGGGTGTGTGAAGTCAGAATGGAGGTGCGTGAAGTCACAGAATGGAGGTGTGTGAATTCAGAATAAAGATGTGTGAAGTCACAGAATGGAGGTGTGGGGGTTATAGAATGGAATTATGTGAAGTCATAGAATGGAAGTGTGTGAAGTCACAGAATGGAGGTGTGTGAAGACAGAATGGAGATGTGTGAAGTCAGAGAATGGATGTTTGTGAAGTAAGAATGGAGGTGTGTGAAATCATAGAATGGAGGTGTGTGAAGTCACAGAATGGAGGTGTGTGAAGTCATAGAATGGAGGTTTGTGAAGTCGTATAATGGCATTGTGTGAAGTCATAGAATGGAGGTGTGTGAAGACACAGAATGGAGGTGTGTGAAGTCATAGAATGGAGGTGTTTGAAGTCGTATAATGGCGGTGTGTGAAGTCATAGAATGGAGGTGTGTGAAGTCACAGAATGGAGGTGTGTGAAGTCAGAATGGAGGTGTCTGAAGTCATAGAATGGAGGTGTGTGAAGTCAGAATGGAGGTGTGTGAAGTCAGAATGGAGGGGTGTGAAGTCACAGAATGGAGGTGTGTGAACTCAGAATGGAGGTGTGTGAAGTCACAGAATGGAGATGTGTGAAGTCAGAATGGAGGTGTGTGAAATCACAGAATGGAGGTGTGTGAAGTCATAGTATGGAGGTTTTGAAGTCAGAATGGAGGTGTGTGAAGTCACAGAATGGGGGTGAGTGAAGTCACAGAATGGAGGTTTGTGACATCAAAATTGAGGTGCGTGAACTCAGAGAATGGAAGAGTGTGAAGTCACGGAATGGAGGTGTGTGAAGTCAAAATGGAGGTGTGGGAAGTCACAGAATGGAGGTATGTGAAGTCAGAGAATGGAGGCGTGTGAAGTCAGACAATGGAGGTGTGTAAAGTCAGAGAATGGAGGTTTGTGAAGTCATAGAATGGAGGAGTGTGAAGTCACAGAATGGAGGTGTGTGAAGTCATAATGGAGGTGTGTGAAGTCAGAGAATGGAGGTGTGTGAAATCATACAATGAGGCGTGTGAAGTCAGACAATGGAGGTGTGTAAAGTCAGAGAATGGAGGTGTGTGAAGTCATAGAATTGAGGTGTGTGAAGTCACAGAATGGAGGTGTGTGAAGTCAAAATGGAGGTGTGTGAAGTCAGAGAATGGAGGTGTGTGAAATTATAGAATGGAGGCGTGTGAAGTCAGACAATGGAGGTGTGTAAAGTTAGAGAATGGAGGTGTGTGAAGTCATAGAATTGAGGTGTGTGAAGTCAAAGAATGGAGGTGTGTGAAGTCAAAATGGAGGTGTGTGAAGTCAGAGAATGGAGGCGTGTGAAGTCAGACAATGGAGATGTGTGAAGTCAGAGAATGGAGGTCTGTGAAGTCATAGAATGGAGGTGTGTGAAGTCACAGAATGGAGGTGTGTGAAGTCAAAATTGAGGTGTGTGAAGCCATAGAATGGAGGTGTGTGAAGTCAGAATGTAGGGGTGTGAAGTCCTAGAATGGAGGTGTGAGAAGTCACAGAATAGAGTTGTTTGAAGTCACAGAGTAGAGGTGTGTTAAGTCATAGAATGGAGGTGTGTGAAGTCAAAGAGGAGGTGTGTGAAGTAAGAATGGAGGTGTGTGAAGTCACAGAATGCAGGTGTGTGAACTCAGAACGGAGGTGTGTGAACTCACAGAATGGAGGAGTGTGAAGTCATGGAATGGACGTGTGTGAAGTCATACAATGGAGGTGTGTGAAGTCAGAATGGAGGTGTGTGAAGTCATAGAATGGAGGTGTGTGAAGGCATAGAATGCGGTGAGTAAAGTCATAGAATGGAGGTGTGTGAAGGCATAGAATGGCGGTGAGTAAAGTCATAGAATGGAGGTGTGTGAAGTCACAGAATGGTGGTGTGTGAATACAGAATGGAGGGGTGTGAAGTCACAGAATGGAGGTGTGTGAAGACATAGTATGGAGATGTGTGAAGTCAGAATGGAGGTGTGTGAGGTCACACAATGGAGGTGTGTGAAGTCACAGAATGGAGGTGAGTGAAGTCACAGTATGGAATTGTGTGAAGTCCTAGAATGGAGGAGTGTGAAGTCCTAGAATGGAGGTGTGTGAAGTCATATAATGGCGGTGTGTGAAATCATAGAAGGGAGGTGTGTGAAGTCACAGAATGGATGTGTGTGAACTCAGAATTGAGGTGTGTGAAGTCACAGAATGGAGGTGCTTGAAGACATACTATGGAGTTGTGTGAAGTCAGAATGGAGGTGTGTGAAGTCATAGAATGGAGGTGTGTGAAGTCACAGAATGGAGGTGTGTGAAGTCACAGAATGGAGGTTTGTGAAGTCAAAGAATGGAGGTGTGTGAAGTCAGAATTGAGGTTTGTGAAATCATAGAATGGAGGTGTGTGAAGTAAGAATGGAGGTGTGTGAAGTCATAGAATGATGGTGTGTGAACTCACTGAATGGAGATGTGTGAAGTCACAGAATGGAGGTGTGTGAAGTGATAGAACGGAGGTGTGTGAAGTCAAAGAGGGGGTGTGTGAAGTCAGAATGGAGGTGTGTGAAGTCACAAAATGGAGGTGTTTGAATTCAGAATAAAGATGTGTGAAGTCACAGAATGGAGGTGTGTGAAGTCATAGAATGGATTTGTGTGAAGTCATAGAATGGAGGTGTGTGAAGTCACAGAATGGAGGTGTGTGAAGTCAGAATGGAGATGTGTGAAGTCAGAGAATGGATGTTTGTGAAGTAAGAATGGAGGTGTGTGAAATCATAGAATGGAGGTTTGTGAAGTTACAGAATGGAGGTGTGTGAAATCATAGAATGGAGGTTTGTGAAGTCGTAGAATGGCGGTGTGTGGAGTCATAGAATGGAGGTGTGTGAAGTCACAGAATGGAGGTGTGTGAAGTCAGAATGGAGGTGTGTGACGTCACGGAATGGAGGTGTGTGAAGTCACAGAATGGAGGTGTGTGAAGTCAAAATTGAGGTGTGTGAAGTCATAGAATGGAGGTGTGTGAAGTCAAAGAGGAGGTGTGTGAAGTAAGAATGGGGGTGTGTGAAGTCACAGAATGCAGGTGTGTGAACTCAGAATGGACGTGTGTGAAGTCACAGAATGGAGGAGTGTGAAGTCATAGAATGGACGTGTGTGACGTCATACAATGGAGGTGTGTGAAGTCAGAATGGAGGTGTGTGAAGTCAGAGTGGAGGTGTGTGAAGTCCCAGAATGGAGGTGTGTGAAGTCAGAGAATGGAGTTGTGTGAAGGCATAGAATGGCGGTGAGTAAAGTCATAGAATGGAGGTGTGTGAAGTCACAGAATGGTGGTGAGTGAATACAGTATGGAGGTGTGTGAAGTCACAGAATGGAGGTGTGTGAAGACATAGTATGGAGTTGTGTGAAGTCAGAATGGAGGTGTGTGAGGTCACACAATGGAGGTGTGTGAAGTCACAGGATGGAGGTGAGTGAAGTCACAGTATGGAATTGTGTGAAGTCCTAGAATGGAGGTGTGTGAAGTCCTAGAATGGAGGTGAGTGAAGTCACAGAATGCAGGTGTGTGAAATCACAGAATGGAGGTGTGTAAAGTCATAGAATGGATGTGTGTGGAGTCAGAATTGAGGTGTGTGAAGTCAGAGTGGAGGTGTGTGAAGTCACAGAATAAAGGTGTTTGAAGTCATAGAATGGCGGTGTGTGAAATCATAGAATGGAGTTGTGTGAAGTCACAGAATGGAGGTGTGTGAACTCAGAAGGGAGGTGTGTGAAGTCACAGAATGGAGGTGCCTGAAGACATACTATGGAGTTGTGTGAAGTCAGAATGGAGGTGTGTGAAGTCACAGAATGGAGGTGTGTAGTAACAGAATGGAGGTGTGTGAAGTCACAGAAAGGAGGTCTGTGATGTCATAGAGTGGAGGTGTGAGAAGTCATAGAATGGATGTGTGTGAAGTCAGAATGGAGGTTTGTGAAGTAACAGAATGGAGGTGTGTGAAGTAACAGAATGGAGGTGCGTGAAGTCACAGAAAGGAGGTGTGTGATGTCATAGAATGGAGGTGTGAGAAGTCACATAATGGAGATGTTTGAAGTCAGAATGGAGGTGTGTGAACTAACAGAATGGAGGTGTGTGAAGTCACAGAATGGAGGTGAGTGAAGTCCTAGAATGGAGGTCAGTGAAGTCATAGAATGCAGGTGTGTGAAGTCACAGAATGGAGATGTTTGAAGTCAAAATTGAGGTGTGAAGTAACACAATGGGGGTGTGTGAAGTCACAGAATGGAGGTGAGTGAAGTCATAGAATGCAGTTGTGTGAAGTCACAGAACGGAGATGTTTAAAGTCAGAATGGAGGTGTGTGAAGTCAGAGAATGGAGGTTTGTGAAGTCATAGAAGGGAGGTTTGTGAAGTCAGAATGGAGGTGTGTGAAGTCACAGAATGGAGATGAGTGAAGTCACAGAGGGGGGAGTGTGTAGTCATAGAATGGAGGTTTGTGAAGTCAGAGAATGGAGGTGTGTGAAGACACAGAATGAAGGTGAGTGAAGTCACACTATGGATTTGTGTGGAGTCCTAGAATGGAGGTGTGTGAAGTCCTAGAATGGAGGTGAGTGAAGTCACAGAATGGAGGTGTGTGAAGTAACAGAATGGAGGTGTGTGAAGTCACAGAATGGAGTCGTGTGAAGTCATAGAATGGAACTGTTTGAAGTCATGGAATGGAGGTGTGTGAAGTCACAGAATGGAGGTGTGTGAAGTAACAGAATGGAGGTGTGTGAAGTCACAGAATGGAGCTGAGTGAAGTCATAGAATGCAGGTGTGTGAAGTCACAGAATGGAGATGTGTGAAGTCAGAATGGAGGTGTGTGAAGTCACAGAATGGAGGTGTGTGAAGTCACAGAATGGAGGTGTGTGAAGTCATAGAATGGATGTGTGTGGAGTCCGAATTGAGGTGTGTGAAGTCAGAGTGGAGGTGTGTGAAGTCACAGCATAAAGGTGTTTGAAGTCATAGAATGGCGGTGTGTGAAATCATAGAATGGAGTTGTGTGAAGTCACAGAATGGAGGTGTGTCAACTCAGAAGGGAGGTGTGTGAAGTCACAGAATGGAGGTGCCTGAAGACATACTATGGAGTTGTGTGAAGTCAGAATGGAGGTGTGTGAAGTCACAGAATGCAGGTGTGTAGTAACAGAATGGAGGTGCGTGAAGTCACAGAAAGGAGGTCTGTGATGTCATAGGGTGGAGGTGTGAGAAGTCATAGAATGGATGTGTGTGAAGTCAGAATGGAGGTGTGTGAAGTAACAGAATGGAGGTGTGTGAAGTAACAGAATGGAGGTGCGTGAAGTCACAGAAAGGAGGTGTGTGATGTCATAGAATGGAGGTGTGAGAAGTCACAGAATGGAGATGTTTGAAGTCAGAATGGAGGTGTGTGAACTAACAGAATGGAGGTGTGTGAAGTCACAGAATGGAGGTGAGTGAAATCCTAGAATGGAGGTGGGTGAAGTCATAGAATGCAGGTGTGTGAAGTCACAGAATGGAGATGTTTGAAGTCAAAATTGAGGTGTGAAGTAACACAATGGGGGTGTGTGAAGTCACAGAATGGAGGTGAGTGAAGTCATAGAATGCAGTTGTGTGAAGTCACAGAATGGAGATGTTTAAAGTCAGAATGGAGGTGTGTGAAGTCAGAGAATGGAGGTTTGTGAAGTCATAGAATGGAGGTTTGTGAAGTCAGAATGGAGGTGTGTGAAGTCACAGAATGGAGATGAGTGAAGTCACAGAGGGGGGAGTGTGTAGTCATAGAATGGAGGTTTGTGAAGTCAGAGAATGGAGGTGTGTGAAGACACAGAATGAAGGTGAGTGAAGTCACACTATGGATTTGTGTGGAGTCCTAGAATGGAGGTGTGTGAAGTCCTAGAATGGAGGTGAGTGAAGTCACAGAATGGAGGTGTGTGAAGTAACAGAATGGAGGTGTGTGAAGTCACAGAATGGAGTCGTGTGAAGTAATAGAATGGAAGTGTTTGAAGTCATGGAATGGAGGTGTGTGAAGTCACAGAATGGAGGTGTGTGAAGTAACAGAATGGAGGTGTGTGAAGTCACAGAATGGAGCTGAGTGAAGTCATAGAATGCAGGTGTGTGAAGTCACAGAATGGAGATGTGTGAAGTGAGAATGGAGGTGTGT
Source organism: Megascapheus bottae (assembly GCF_031878675.1). Taxonomy (NCBI): domain Eukaryota; kingdom Metazoa; phylum Chordata; class Mammalia; order Rodentia; family Geomyidae; genus Megascapheus; species Megascapheus bottae. Next base: position 144,460 of record NW_028327683.1, read on the forward strand.
GAAGTCACAGAATGGAGGTGTGTGAAGTCACAGAATGGAGGTGTGCGAAGTCAGAATAGTGGTGTGTGAAGTCATAGAATGGAGGTGTGTGAGGTAACAAAATGGAGGTGTGTGAAGTCAGATTGGAGGTGTGTGAAGTCATCGAATGGAGGTGTGTGCAGTCAGAATGTAGGTGTGTGAAATCATAAATGGAGGTGTGTGAAGTCACAGAATGGAGGGGTGTGAAGTCACAGAATGGAGATGTGTGAGTCATAGAATGGAGGTGTGTGAAGTCACAGAATGGAGTTGTGTGAAGTCATAGAATGGATGTGTGTGAAGTCATAGAATGGAGGTGTGTGAAGTCACAGAATGGAGGTGTGTGAACTCAGAATGGAGGTGTGTGACACAGAATGGAGGTGTTTGAAGTCACAGCATGGAGATGTGTGAAATCATAAAATGGAGATGTGTGAAGTCATTGAATGGAGGTGTGTGAAGTCACAATGGAGGTGTGTGAAGTCACAGAATGGAGTTCTGTGAAGTCAGAATGGAGGTGTGTGTAGTCACAGAATGAAGGTGTGTGAAGTCATAGAATGGACGTGTGCGAAGTCACACAATGGAGGTTTGTGAAATCACAGAATGGAGGTGTGTGAAGTCAGAAATGAGGTGTGTGAAATCATACAATTGAGATGTGTGAAGTCAGATTGGAGGTGTGTGAAATCATAGAATATTGGTGTGTGAACTCACAGAATGGAGGAGCGTGAAGACACAGAATGGAGGTGTGTGAAGTCATAGAACGGAGGTGTGTAAAGTCAAAGAGGGTGTGTTTGAAGTCAGAATGGAGGTGTGTGAAGTCACAGAATGGAGGTGTGTGAAGTCAGAGTGGAGGTGTGTGAAGTCACAGAATGGAGGTGTGTGAAGTCAGAATGGAGGTGTGTGAAGTCAGAGTGGAGTTGTGTGAAGTCACACAATGGAGGTGTGGGAAATCATAGAATGGAGGTGTGTGAAGTCATAGAATGGCGTGTGTGAAGTCATAGAATGGAGGTGTGTGAAGTCAGAATGGAGGTGTGTGAAGTCAAAGAGGAGGTGTGTGAAGTAAGAATGGAGTTGTGTGAAGTCACAGAATGGAGGTGTGGGAAGTCATATAATGTAGGTGTCTGAAGTCATACAATGGAGGTGTGTGAAGTCACAGAATGGAGGTGTGGGAAGTCATAGAATGGAGGTGTGTGAAGTCATAGAATGGCAATATTTGAAGTCATACAATGGAGGTGTGTGAAGTCAGAATGGAGGTGTGTGAAGTCAAAGAGGAGGTGTGTGAAGTAAGAATGGAGTTTTGTGAAGGCATAGAATGGCGGTGAGTAAAGTCATAGAATGGAGGTGTGTGAATTCACAGAATGGTGGTGTGAGAATACAAAATGGAGGTGTGTGAAGTCACAGAATGGAGGTGTGTGAAGACATAGTATGGAGTTGTGTGAAGTCAGAATGGAGTTGTGTGAGGTCACACAATGGAGGTGTGTGAAGTCACAGAATGGAGGTGAGTGAAGTCACAGTATGGAATTGTGTGAAGTCATAGAATGGAGGTGAGTGAAGTCACAGAATGCAGGTGTGTGAAGTCAGGGAATGGAGGTGTGTAAAGTCATAGAATGGATGTGTGTGAAGTCAGAATTGAGGTGTGTGAAGTCAGAGTGGAGGTGTGTGAAGTCACAGAATGAAGGTGTGTGAAGTCACAGAATGGAGGTGTGTGAAGTCAGAGTGGAGGTGTGTGAAGTCACAAAATGGAGGTGTGTGAAGTCATAGAATGGAGGTGTGTGAAGTCATAGAATGGCGGTGTGTGAAGTCAGAGAATGGAGGTGAGTGAAGTCATAGAATGCAGTTGTATGAAGTCACAGAATGGAGAGGTGTGAAGTCAGAATGGAGGTGTGTGAAGTCCTAGAATGGAGGTGAGTGAAGTCGCAGAATGCAAGTGTGTGAAATCTCAGAATGGAGGTTTGTAAAGTTAAAATGTAGGTGTGTTAATTCACAGAATGGAGTTATGTGAAGTCACAGAATGGAGGTGTGGGAAGTCAGAAAATGGAGTTGTGTGAAGTCATAGAATGGAGGTGTGTGAAGTCACAAAATGGAAGTGTTTGTCGTCACAGAATGGAGGTGTGTGAAGTCAGAATGGTGGTGTGTGAAGTCATGGAATGCAGGTGTGTGAGGTCACAGAATGGAGGTGTGTGAAGTCAGATTGGAGGTGTGTGAAGTCATAGAGTGGAGGTGTGTGCAGTCAGAATGTAGGTGTGAGAAGTATTAAATGGAGGTGTGTGAAGTCACAGAATGGAGGTGTGTGAAGTGACAGAATGCAGGTGTGTGAAGTCATAGAATGGAGGTGTGTGAAGTCATAGAATGGAGGTGTGTGAAGTCAGAATGTAGTTGTGTGAAGTCATAGAATGGAGTTGTGGGAAGTCACAGAATGGAGGTGTGTGAAGTCATAAAATGGAGGTGTGTGAAGTTACAGAATGGAGGTGTGTGAAGTCACAGAATGGAGGTGTGTGAAGTCATAAAATCTAGATGTGTGAAGTCAAAGAGGAGGTGTGTGAAGTCAGAATGGAGGAGTGTAAACTCTGAATGGGGGTGTGTGAATCAAGGAATGGAGGTGTGTGAGGTCTTAGAATGGACGTGTGTGAAGTCATACAATGAAGGTGTGTGAAGTCAGAATGGAGGTGTGTGAACTCAGAATGGAGGTGAGGGAAATCACAGAATGAAGGTGTGTGAAGTCATAGAATGGAGGTGTGTGAAGTCATAGAATGGAGGTGTGTGAAGTCAGAATCGAGGTGTGTGAAGTCAGAATGAAGGTGTGTGAAGTCACAGAATGGAGGTATGTGAACTCAGAATGGAGGTGTTTGAAGTCACAGAATGGAGATGTGTGAAATCATAGAATGGAGGTGTGTGAAGTCATAGAATGGAGGTGTGTGAAGTCGAAATGGAGGTGTGTGAAGTCACAGAATGGAATTGTGTGAAGTGAGAATGGAGGTGTGTGAAGTCACAGAATGAAGGTGTGTGAAGTCACAGAATGGAGGTGTGTGAAGTCACAGAATGGAGGAGTGCGCAGTCAGAATTGAGGTTTGTGAAATAATAGAATGGAGGTGTGTGAAGTCAGAATGGAGGTGTATGAAGTCACAGAATGGAGGTGTATGAAGTCACAGAATGGAGGTGTGTGAATTCAGAATGAAGGTGTGTGAAGTCACAGAATGGAGGTGTGAAGTCATATAATGGACTTGTGTGAAGTCATAGAATGGAGGTGTGTGAAGTCACAGAATGGAGGTGTGTGAAGTCAGAATGGAGATGTGTGAAGTCGTAGAATGGATGTTTTTAAAGTAAGAATGGAGGTGTGTGAAATCATACAATGGAGGTTTGTGAAGTCACAGAATGGAGGTGTGTGAAATCATAGAATGGAGTTGTGTGAAGTTGTAGAATGGCGGTGTGTGAAGTCATAGAATGGAGGTGTGTGAAGTCACAGAATGGAGGTGTGTGAAGTCAGAATGAAGGTATGTGATGTCACGGAATGGAGGTGTGTGAAGTCATAGAATGCAGGTGTGTGAAGTCATAGAATGGAGGTGTGTGAAGTCAGAATGGAGGTGTGTGAAGTCAGATTGGAGGTGTGTGAAGTCACAGATCGGAGGTGTGTGAACTCAGAATGGAGGTGTTTGAAGTCACAGAATGGAGGTGTGTGAAGTCACAGAATGGAGGTGTGTGAAGTCACAGAATGGAGGTGTGTGAACTCAGAATGGAGGTGTATGAATTCACAGAATGGACGTGTGTGAAGTCACAGAATGGAGGTGTGTGAAGTCATAGAATGCAGGTGTGTGAAGTCCCAGAATGGAGATGTGTGAAGTCAGAATGGAGGTGTGTGAAGTCACAGAATGGAGGTGTGTGAAGTCATAGGATTGAGGTTTTGAATTCAGAGTGGAGGTGTTTGAAGTCACAGAATGGAGATGTGTGAAGTCCTAGAATGGAAGTGTGTGAAGTCATAGAATGGAGGTGTGTGAAGTCACAATGGAGGTGTGCGAAGTCACAGAATGGAGCTGTGTGAAGTCAGAATGGAGGTCTGTGAAGTCACAGAATGAAGGTGTGTGAAGTCACAGAATGGAGGTGTGTGAAGTCACAGAATGGAGGTTTGTGAAGTCACAGAATGGAGGTGTGTGAAGTCAGAATTGAGGTGTGTGATATCATAGAATGGAGGTGTGTGAAGTCATAGAATAGACGCGTGTGAAATCATAGAATGAAGGTGTGTGAAGTCAGAATGGAGGTGTGTGAAGTCACAGAATGGAGGTGTGTGAAGTCATAGAATGGAAGCGTGTGAAGTCAGAATGTAGTTGTGTGAAGTCATAGAATGGAGTTGTGTGAAGTCACAGAATGGAGGTGTTTGAAGTCACAGAATGGAGTTGTGTGAAGTCAGAATGTAGTTGTGTGAAGTCATAGAATAGAGTTGTGTTAAGTCACAGAATGGAGGTGTGTGAAGTCACAGAATGGAGGTGTGTGAAGTCAGAATGGAGGTGTGTGAAGGGAGAGTGGAGGTGTGTGAAGTCTCAGAATGAAGGTGTGTGAAGTCACAGAATGAAGGTGTGTGAAGTCACAAAATGGAGGTTTGTGAAATCACAGAATGGAAGTGTGTGAAGTCGGAATTGAGGTGTGTGAAATCATAGAATGGAGGTGTGTGAAGTCAGAATGGACATGTGTGAAGTCATACAATGGAGGTGTGTGAAGTCAGAATGGAGGTGTGTGGGTCAGAGTGGAGGTGTGTGAAGTCACAGAATGGAGGTGTGTGAAGTCATAGAATAGACGCGTGTGAAGTCACAGAATGGCGGTGTGTGAAGTCATAGAATGGAGGTGTGTGAGGTCAGAATGGAGGTGTGTGAAGTCAAAGAGGAGGTGTGTGAAGTAAGATTGGAATTGTGTGAAGTCACAGAATGGAGGTGTGGGAAGTCACAGAATGGAGGTGTGGAAATTCATAGAATGGAGGTGTGTGAAGTCATACAATGGAGGTGTGTGAAGTCACAGAATGGAGGTGTGGGAAGTCATAGAATGGAGGTGTGTGAAGTCATAGAATGGCGGTATGTGAAGTCATAGAATGGAGGTGTGTGAAGTCACAGAATGGAGGTGTGTGATGTCACAGAATGGAGGAGTGTGAAGTCATAGAATGCACGTGTGTGAAGTCATACAATGGAGGTGTGTGAAGTCAGAATGGAGGTGTGTGAAGTTAAACAGGAGGTGTGTGAAGTAAGAATGGAGTTGTGTGAAGGCATAGAATGGCGGTGAGTAAAGTCATAGAATGGAGGTGTGTGAAGTCACAGAATGGTGGTGTGTGAATACAGAATGGAGGTGTGTGAAGTCACAGAATGGAGGTGTGTGAAGACATAGTATGGAGTTGTGTGAAGTCAGAATGGAGTTCTGTGAGGTCACACAATTGAGGTGTGTGAAGTCACAGAATGGAGGTGAGTGAAGTCACAGTATGGAATTGTGTGAAGTCATAGAATGGAGTTGTGTGAAGTCCTAGAATGGAGGTGAGTGAAGTCAGAGAATGCAGGTGTGTGAAGTCACAGAATGAAGGTGTGTAAAGTCATAGAATGGATGTGTGTGAAGTCAGAATTGAGGTGTGTTAAATCAGAGTGGAGGTGTGTGAAGTCACAGAATGAATGTGTGTGAAGTCACAGAATGGAGGTGTGTGAAGTCAGAGTGGAGGTGTGTGAAGTCCCAGAATGGAGGTGTGTGAAGTCATAGAACGGAGGTGTGTGAAGTCATAGAATGGCGGTGTGTGAAGTCATAGAATGGAGGTGTGTGAAGTCAGAGAATGGAGGTGTGTGAACTCAGAATGGAGGTGTGTGAAGTCACAGAATGGAGGTGAGTGAAGACATAGTATGGAGTTGTTTGAAGTCAGAATGGAGGTGTGTGAAGTCACAGAATGGAGGTGTGTGAAGTAACAGAATGAAGGTGTGTGAAGTCCCAGAATGGAGGTGTGTGAAGTCATAGAATGGAGGTTTGTGAAGTCAGAATGGAGGTGTGTGAAGTCCTAGAATGGAGGTGAGTGAAGTCACGGAATGCAGGTGTGTGAATTCTCAGAATGGAGGTTTGTAAAGTTAAAATGTAGGTGTGTTAAATCACAGAATGGAGGAATGTGAAGTCACAGAATGGAGGTGTGGGAAGTCACAAAACGGAGGTGTTTGACGTCACAGAATGGAGGTGTGTGAAGTCAGAATGGTGGTGTGTGAAGTCATAGAATGGAGGTGTGTGAGGTCACAGAATGGAGGTGAGTGAAGTCAGATTGGAGGTTTGTGAAGTCATAGAATGGAGGTGTGTGCAGTCAGAATGTAGGTGTGAGAAGTAATAAATGGAGGTGTGTGAAGTCACAGAATGGAGGTGTGTGAAGTCACAGAATGGAGGTGTGTGAAGTCATAGAATGGAGGTGTGTGAAGTCAAAGGGGAGGTGTGTGAATTCAGAATGGAGGTGTGTGAAGTCACAGAATGGAGGTGTGTGAACTCAGAATGGAGGTGTGTGAAGTCACGAAATGGAGGTGTGTGAAGTCATAGAATGGACGTGTGTGAAGTCACAGAATGGAGGTGTGTGAAGTAACAGAATGGAGGTGTGTGAAGTCATAGAATGGAGGTGTGTGAAGTCAGAATGTAGTTGTGTGAAGTCATAGAATGGAGTTGTGTGAAGTCACAGAATGGAGGTGTGTGAAGTCACAGAATGGAGGTGTGTGAAGTCGAAATGGAGGTGTGTGAAGTCACAGAATGGAGGTGTGTGAAGTCACAATGGAGGTGTGTGAAGTCACAGAATGGAGTTGTGTGAAGTCAAAATGGAGGTCTGTGAAGTCACAGAATGAAGGTGTGTGAAGTCACAGAATGGAGGTGTGTGAAGTCACAGAATGGAGGTTTGTGAAGTCACAGAATGGAGGTGTGTGCAGTCAGAATTGAGGTGTGTGAAGTCATAGAATGGAGGTATGTGATGTCATAGAATGGAGGTGTGTGAAGTCAGAATGGAGATGTGTGAAGTCAGAATGGAGGTGTGTGAAGTCACAGAATGGAGGTATGTGAACTCAAAATGGAGGGGTTTGAAGTCACAGAATGTAGATGTGTGAAGTCATAGAATGGAGGTGTGTGCAGTCATAGAATGGAGGTGTGTGAAGTCACAATGGAGGTGTGTGAAGTCACAGAATGGAGGTGTGTGCAGTCAAAATTGAGGTGTGTGAAATCATAGAATGGAGGTGTGTGAAGTCAGAATTGAGGTGTGTGAAATCATAGAATGAAGGTGTGTGAAGTCAGAATGGAGGTGTGTGAAGTCATAGAATAGACGCGTGTGAAGTCATAGAAGGGAGGTGTGAGAAGTCAGAATGGAGGTGTGTGAAGTCATAGAATGTAGTTGTGTGAAATCAGAACGTAGTTGGGTGAAGTCATAGAATGGAGTTGTGTGAAGTCACAGAATGGAGGTGTGTGAAGTCACAGAATGGAGGTGTGTGAAGTCATTAAATGGAGGTGTGTGAAGTCACAGAATGGAGGTGTGTGAAGTCACAGAATGGAGGTGTGTGAAGTCATAAAATCTAGGTGTGTGAAGTCAAAGAGGAGGTGTGTGAAGTCAGAATGGAGGTGTGTAAACTGAGAATGGAGTTGTGTGAAGTCACGGAATGGAGGTGTGTGAGGACATATAATGGACGTGTGTGAAGTCATAGAATGGAGGTGTGTGAAGTCAGAATGGAGGTGTGTGAACTCAGAATGGAGGTGTGGGAAATCACAGAATGAAGGTGTGTGAAGTCATAGAATGGAGGTGTGTGAAGTCACAGAATGGAGTTGTGTGAAGTCATAGAATGGAGGTTTGTGAAGTCATAGATTGGAGGTGTGTGAAGTCACAGAATGGAGGTGTCTGAACTCAGAATGGAGGTGTGTGACGTCAAAGAGTGGAGGTGTGTGAAGTCATAGAATGGAGGTATGTGATGTCATAGAATGGAGGTGTGTGAAGTCAGAATGGAGATGTGTGAAGTCAGAATGGAGGTGTGTGAAGTCACAGAATGGAGGTATGTGAACTCAGAATGGAGGGGTTTGAAGTCACAGAATGTAGATGTGTGAAGTCATAGAATGGAGGTGTGTGAAGTTATAGAATGGAGGTGTGTGAAGTCACAATGGAGGTGTGTGAAGTCACAGAATGGAGTTGTGTGAAGTAAGAATGGAGGTGTGTGAAGTCACAGAATGAAAGTGTGTGAAGTCACAGAATGGAGGTGTGTGAAGTCACAGAATGGAGGTTTCTGAAGTAACAGAATGGAGGTGTGTGAAGTCAGAATTGAGGTGTGTAACATCATAGAATGGAGGTGTGAGAAGTCAGAATGGAGGTGTGTGAAGTCATAGAATGGTGGTGTGTGAACTCACAGAATGGAGGTGTGTGAAGTCGCAGAATGGATCTCTGTGAAGTCATAGAACGGAGGTGTGTGAAGTCAAAGAGGGGGTGTGAGAAGTCAGAATGGAGGTGTGTGAAGTCAGGGACTGGAGGTGTGTGAATTCAGAATGAAGGTGTGTGAAGTCACAAAATGAAGGTGTGTGAAGTCATAGAATGGACTTGTGTGAAGTCAAAGAATGGAGGTGTGTGAAGTCACAGAATGGAGGTGTGTGAAGTCAGAATGGAGATGTGTGAAGTCAGAGAATGGATGTTTGTGAAGTAGGAATGGAGGTGTGTGAAATCATAGAATGGAGGTTTGTGAAGTCACAGAATGGAGGTGTGTGAAATCATAGAATGGAGGTGTGTGAAGTCATAGAATGCAGGTGTGTGAAGTCATAGAATGGAGGTGTGTGAAGTCAGAATGGAGGTGTGTGAAGTCAGAATGGAGGTGTTTGAAGTCACAGAATGGACGTGTGTGAAGTCACAGAGTGGAGGTGTGTAAAGTCACAGAATGGAGGTGTGTGAACTCAGAATGGAGGTGTTTGAAGTCACAGAATGGAGATGTGTCAAGTCATAGAATGGAGGTGTATGAAGTCATAGAATGGAGGTGTGTGAAGTCACAATGGAGGTGTGTGAAGTCACAGAACAGAGTTGTGTGAAATCAGAACGGAGGTGTGTGAAGTCACAGAATGAAGGTGTGTGAAGTCACAGAATGGAGGTGTGTGAAGTCACAGAATGGAGGTTTGTGAAGTCACAGAATGGAGGTGTGTGAAGTCAGAATTGAGGTGTGTGAAATCATAGAAAGGAGGTGTGTGAAGTCAAAATGGAGGTGTGTGAAGTCACAGAATGGAGGTGTGTGAACTCAGAATGGAGGTGTTTGAAGTCACAGAATGGACGTGTGTGAAGTCACAGAATGGAGGTGTGTGAAGTCACAGAATGGAGGTGTGTGAAGTCATACAATGCAGGTGTGTGAAGTCCCAGAATGGAGATGTGTGAAGTCAGAATGGACGTGTGTGAAGTCACAGATGGAGGTGTGTGAAGTCACAGTATGAAGGTATTGAAGTCAGAATGGACGTGTGTGAAGTCACAAATTGGAGGTATGTGAACCCAGAATGGAGGTGTTTGAAGTCAAAGAATGGAGATGTGTGAAGTCATAGAATGGAGGTGTGTGAAGTCATAGAATGGAGGTGTGTGAAGTCACAATGGAGGTGTGTGAAGTCACAGAATGGAGTTGTGTGAAGTCAGAATGGAGGTGTGTGAAGTCACAGAATGAAGGTGTGTGAAGTCACAGAATTGACTTGTGTGAAGTCACAGAATGGAGGTTTGTGAAGTCACAGAATGGAGGTGTGTGCAGTCAGAATTGAGGTGTGTGAAATCATAGAATGGAGGTGTGTGAAGTCAGAATGGAGGTGTGTGAAGTCATAGAATGGTGGTGTGTGAACTCACAGAATGGAGGTTTGTGAGTCACAGAATGGAGGTGTGTGAAGTCATAGAACGGCGGTGTGTGAAGTCAAAGAGTGGGTGTGTGAAGTGAGGATGGAGGTGTGTGAAGTCACAGAATGGAGGTGTGTGAATTCAGAAAGAAGGTGTGTGAAGTCACAGAATGGAGGTTTGTGAACACATAGAATGGAATAGTGTGAAGTCATAGAATGGAGGTGTGTGAAGTCATAGAATGGAGGTGTGTGAAGTCAGAATGGAGATGTGTGAAGTCATAGAATGGATATTTGTGAAGTAAGAATGGCGGTGTGTGAAATCATAGAATGGATGTTTGTGAAGTTACAGAATGGAGGTGTGTGAAATCATAGAATGGAGGTTTGTGAAGGCGTAGAATGGCGGTGTGTGGAGTCATAGAATGGAGGTGTGTGAAGTCACAGAATGGAGGTGTGTGAAGTCAGAATGAAGGTGTGTGATGTCACGGAATGGAGGTGTGTGAAGTCATAGATTGCACGTGTGTGAAGTCATAGAATGGAGGTGTGTGAAGTCAGAATGGAGGTTGTGAACTCAGAATGGAGGTGAGGGAAATCACAGCATGAAGGTGTGTGAAGTCATAGAATGGAGGTGTGTGAAGTCACAGAATGGAGGTGTGTGAAGTCAGAATGGAGGCGTGTGAAGTCAAAATGAAGGTGTGTGAAGTCACAGAATGGAGGTATGTGAACTCACAATGGAGGTGTTTGAAGTCACAGAATGGAGATGTGTGAAATCACACAATGAAGGTGTGTGAAGTCATAGAATGGAGTTGTGGGAAGTGAGAATGGAGGTGTGTGAAGTCACAGAATGAAGGTGTGTGAAGTCACAAAAAGGAGGTGTGTGAAATCATAGAATGGAGTTGTGTGAGGTCAGAATGGAACTGTGTGAAGTCAGAATGGATGTGTGTGAAGTCAGAATGGAGGTGTGTGAAGTCAGAATGAAGGTGTGTGAAGTCACAGAATGGAGGTATGTGAACTCAAAATGGAGGTGTTTGAAGTCACAGAATGGCGATGTGTAAAATCACAGAATGGAGGCGTGTGAAGTCATAGAATGGAGTTGTGTGAAGTGACAATGGAGGTGTGTGAAGTCATAGAATGAAGGTGTGTGAAGTCACAGAAAGGAGGTGTGTGAAATCATAGAATGGAGTTGTGTGAAGTGAGAATGGAGGTGTGTGAAGTCACAGAATGGAGGTGTGTGGAGTCAGAATTGAGGTGTGTGAAATCATAGAATGGAGGTGTGTGAAGTCACAATGGAGGTGTGTGAAGTCATAGAATGGTGATGGGTGAACTCACAGAATGGAGGTGTGTGAAGTCACAGAATGGAGGTGTGTGAATTCAGAATGAAGGTGTATGAAGTCACAGAATGGAGGTGTGTGAAGTCATATAATGGACTTGTGTGAAGTCATAGAATGGAGGTGTGTGAAGTCACAGAATGGAGGTGTGTGTAGTCAGAATGGAGATGTGTGAAGTCGTAGCATGGATGTTTGTAAAGTAAGAATGGAGGTGTGTGAAATCATAAAATGGAGGTTTGTGAAGTCACAGAATGGAGGTGTGTGAAATCATAGAATGGAGGTGTGTGAAGTCGTAGAATGGCGGTGTGTGAAGTCATAGAATGGAGGTGTGTGAAGTCACAGAATGGAGGTGTGTGAAGTCAGAATGGAGGTGTGTGATGTCACGGAATGGAGGTGTGTGAAGTCATAGAATGCAGGTGTGTGAAGTCATAGAATGGAGGTGTGTGAAGTCAGAATGGAAGTGTGTGAAGTCAGAATGGAGGTGTGTGAAGTCAAAGAATGGAGGTGTGTGAACTCAGAATGGACGTGTGTGAAGTCACAGAATGGAGGTGTGTGAAGTCATAGAATGCAGGTGTGTGAAGACCCAGAATGGAGATATGTGAAGTCAGAATGGAGGTGTGTGAAGTCACAGAATGGAGGTGTGTGAAGTCATAGTATTGAGGTTTCGAATTCAGAATGGAGGTGTGTGAAGTCACAGAATGAAGGTATGTGAACTCAGAATGGAGGTGTTTGAAGTCACAGAATGGAGATGTGTGAAGTCATAGAATGGAGGTGTGTGAAGTCATAGAATGGAGGAGTGTGAAGTCACAATGGAGGTGTGTGAAGTCACAGAATGGAGTTGTGTGAAGTCAGAATGGAGGTCTGTGAAGTCACAGAATGAAGGTTTGTGAAGTCACAGAATGGAGGTGTCTGAAGTCAAAATTGAGGTGTGTGAAATCGTAGAATGGAGGTGTGTGAAGTCAGAATTGAGGTGTGTGAAATAATAGAATGGAGGTGTGTGAAGTCAGAGTGGAGGTGTGTGAAGTCATAGAATAGACGCGTGTGAAGTCATAGAAGGGAGGTGTGTGAAGTCAGAATGGAGGTGTGTGAGTCATAGAATGGAGGTGTGTGAAGTCAGAATGTAGTTGTGTGAAGTCTTAGAATGGAGTTGTGTGAAGTCACAGAATGGAGGTGTGTGAAGTCACAGAATGGAGGTGTGAGAAGTCATAAAATCTAGGTGTGTGAAGTCAAAGAGGAGGTGTGTGAAGTCAGAATGGAGGTGTGTAAACTCAGAATGGAGTTGTGTGAAGTCACGGAATGGAGGTGTGTGAGGTCATATAATGGACGTGTGTGAATTCATAGAATGGAGGTGTGTGAAGTCAGAATGGAGGTGTGTGAAGTCAGAATGGAGGTGTGGGAAATCACAGAATGAAGGTGTGTGAAGTCATAGAATGGAGGTGTGTGAAGTCAGAATGGAGGTGTGTGAACTCAGAATGGAGGTGTGTGAAGTCACAGAATGAAGGTGTGTGAAGTCACAAAAAGGAGGTGTGTGAAATCATAGAATGGAGTTGTGTGAAGTCAGAATGGAACTGTGTGAAGTCAGAATGGATGTGTGTGAAGTCAGAATGGAGGTGTGTGAAGTCAGAATGAAGGTGTGTGAAGTCACAGAATGGAGGTATGTGAACTCAAAATGGAGGTGTTTGAAGTCACAGAATGGCGATGTGTAAAATCACAGAATGGAGGCGTGTGAAGTCATAGAATGGAGTTGTGTGAAGTGAGAATGGAGGTGTGTGAAGTCACAGAATGAAGGTGTGTGAAGTCACAGAAAGGAGGTGTGTGAAATCATAGAATGGAGTTGTGTGAAGTGAGAATGGAGGTGTGTGAAGTCACAGAATGGAGGTGTGTGGAGTCAGAATTGAGGTGTGTGAAATCATAGAATGGAGGTGTGTGAAGTCAGAATGGAGGTGTGTGAAGTCATAGAATGGTGATGGGTGAACTCACAGAATGGAGGTGTGTGAAGTCACAGAATGGAGGTGTGTGAATTCAGAATGAAGGTGTGTGAAGTCACAGAATGGAGGTGTGTGAAGTCATATAATGGACTTGTGTGAAGTCATAGAATGGAGGTGTGTGAAGTCACAGAATGGAGGTGTGTGTAGTCAGAATGGAGATGTGTGAAGTCGTAGCATGGATGTTTGTAAAGTAAGAATGGAGGTGTGTGAAATCATAAAAAGGAGGTTTGTGAAGTCACAGAATGGAGGTGTGTGAAATCATAGAATGGAGGTGTGTGAAGTCGTAGAATGGCGGTGTGTGAAGTCATAGAATGGAGGTTTGTGAAGTCACAGAATGGAGGTGTGTGAAGTCAGAATGGAGGTGTGTGATGTCACGGAATGGAGGTGTGTGAAGTCATAGAATGCAGGTGTGTGAAGTCATAGAATGGAGGTGTGTGAAGTCAGAATGGAAGTGTGTGAAGTCAGAATGGAGGTGTGTGAAGTCAAAGAATGGAGGTGTGTGAACTCAGAATGGAGGTGTTTGAAGTCACAGAATGGACGTGTGTGAAGTCACAGAATGGAGGTGTGTGAAGTCACAGAATGGAGTTGTGTGAACTCAGAATGGAGGTGTATGAATTCACAGAATGGACGTGTGTGTAGACACAGAATGGAGGTGTGTGAAGTCATAGAATGCAGGTGTGTGAAGACCCAGAATGGAGATGTGTGAAGTCAGAATGGAGGTGTGTGAAGTCACAGAATGGAGGTGTGTGAAGTCATAGTATTGAGGTTTCGAATTCAGAATGGAGGTGGTGTGAAGTCACAGAATGAAGGTATGTGAACTCAGAATGGAGGTGTTTGAAGTCACAGAATGGAGATGTGTGAAGTCATAGAATGGAGGAGTGTGAAGTCACAATGGAGGTGTGTGAAGTCACAGAATGGAGTTGTGTGAAGTCAGAATGGAGGTCTGTGAAGTCACAGAATGAAGGTTTTTGAAGTCACAGAATGGAGGTGTCTGAAGTCAAAATTGAGGTGTGTGAAATCATAGAATGGAGGTGTGTGAAGTCAGAATTGAGGTGTGTGAAATAATAGAATGGAGGTGTGTGAAGTCAGCAGTGGAGGAGTGTGTGAAGTCATAGAATAGACGCGTGTGAAGTCATAGAAGGGAGGTGTGTGAAGTCAGAATGGAGGTGTGTGAAGTCATAGAATGGAGGTGTGTGAAGTCAGAATGTAGTTGTGTGAAGTCTTAGAATGGAGTTGTGTGAAGTCACAGAATGGAGGTGTGTGAAGTCACAGAATGGAGGTGTGAGAAGTCATAAAATCTAGGTTGTGTGAAGTCAAAGAGGAGGTGTGTGAAGTCAGAATGGAGGTGTGTAAACTCAGAATGGAGTTGTGTGAAGTCACGGAATGGAGGTGTGTGAGGTCATATAATGGACGTGTGTGAATTCATAGAATGGAGGTGTGTGAAGTCAGAATGGAGGTGTGTGAAGTCAGAATGGAGGTGTGGGAAATCACAGAATTGAAGGTGTGTGAAGTCATAGAATGGAGGTGTGTAAGTCAGAATGGAGGTGTGTGACTCAGAATGGAGGTGTGGGAAATCACAGAATGAAGGTGTGTGAAGTAATAGAATGGAGGTGTGTGAAGTCACAGAATGGAGTTGTGTGAAGTCATAGAATGGAGGTGTGTGAAGTCATAGAATGGACGTGTGTGAAATCACAGAATGGAGGTGTCTGAACTCAGAATGGAGGTGTGTGACGTCAAAGAGTGGAGGTGTGTGAAGTCATAGAATGGAGGCGTGTGAAGTCATGGAATGGAGGTGTGTGAAGTCACAGTGGAGGTGTGTGAAGTCAGAGAATGGAGGTGTCTGAACTCAGAATGGAGGTGTGTGAAGTCTAAGAGTGGTAGTCGTGTGAAGTCAAAGAATGGAGGTGTGTGAAGTCATAGAATGGAGGTGTGTGAAGTCACAGTGGAGGTGTGTGAAGTCACAGAATGGAGGTGTCTGAACTCAGAATGGAGGTGTGTGACGTCAAAGAGTGCAGTTGTGTGAAGTCATAGACTGGAGGTGTGTGAAGTCATAGAATGGAGGTGTGTGAAGTCACAGAATGAAGGTGTCTGAACTCAGAAGGGAGGTGTGTGACGTCAAAGAGTGGAGGTGTGTGAAGTCATAGAATGAAGGTGTGTGAAGTCACAGAATGGAGGTGTGTGAAGTCGCAGAATGGAGCTCTGTGAAGTCATAGAACGGAGGGTGTGTTAAGTCAAAGAAGGGGTGTGAGAAGTCAGAATGGAGGTGTGTGAAGTCAGAGAATGGAGGTGTGTGAATTCAGAATGAAGGTTGTGTGAAGTCATAGAATGGACTTGTGTGAAGTCATAGAATGGAGGTGTGTGAAGTCACAGAATTGAGGTGTGTGAAGTCAGAATGGAGATGTGTGAAGTCATAGAATGGATGTTTGTGAAGTAGGATTGGAGGTGTGGGAAATCATAGAATGGAGGTTTCTGAAGTCACAGAATGGAGGTGTGTGAAGTCACAGAATGGAGGTTGTGAAGTCATAAAATCTAGGTGTGTGAAGTCAAAGAGGAGGTGTGTGAAGTCAGAATGGAGGTGTGTAAACGCAGAATGGAGTTGTGTGAAATCACGGAATGGAGTGTGTGTGACGTCATAGATGGACGTGTGTGAAGTCATAGAATGGAGGTGTGTGAAGTCAGAATGGAGGTGTGTGAAGTCAGAATGGAGGTGTGGGAAATCACAGAATGAAGGTGTGTGAAGTCATAAAATGGAGGTGTGTAAAGTCAGAAAGGAGGTGTGTGAACTCAGAATGGAGGTGTGGGAAATCACAGAATGAATGTGTGTGAAGTCATAGAATGGAGGTGTGTGAAGTCACAGAATGGAGTTGTGTGAAGTCATAGAATGGAGGTGTGTGAAGTCATAGAATGGAGGTGTGTGAAGTCACAGAATGGAGGTGTCTGAACTCAGAATGGAGGTGTGTGACGTCAAAGAGTGGAGGTGTGTGAAGTCATAGAATGGAGGTGTGTGAAGTCAAAGAATGGAGGTGTGTGAAGTCACAATGGAGGTGTGTGAAGTCACAGAATGGAGGTATGTGAACTCAAAATGGAGGTGTTTGAAGTCACAGAATGTAGATGTGTGAAGTCATAGAATGGAGGTGTGTGAAGTCATAGAATGGAGGGTGTGTGAAGTCATAGAATGCAGGTGTGTGAAGTCACAGTGGAGGTGTGTGAAGTCACAGAATGGAGGTGTCTGAACTCAGAATGGAGGTGTGTGACGTCAAAGAGTGGAGTTGTGTGAAGTCATAGAATGGAGGTGTGTGAATTCATAGAATGGAGGTGTGTGAAGTCATAGAATGGAGGTGTGTGAAGTCATAGAATGGAGGTGTGTGAAGTCACAGTGGAGGTGTGTGAAGTCACAGAATGGAGGTGTCTGAACTCAGAATGGGGGTGTGTGACGTCAAAGAGTGGAGTTGTGTGAAGTCATAGAATGGAGGTGTGTGAGTCATAGAATGGAGGTGTGTGAAGTCACAGAATGAAAGTGTCTGAACTCAGAATGGAGGTGTGTGACGTCAAAGAGTGGAGGTGTGTGAAGTCATAGAATGGAGCTGTGTGAAATCACAGAATTGAGGTGTGTGAAGTCAGAATTGAGGTGTGTAACATCATAGAATGGAGGTGTGTGAAGTCAGAATGGAGGTGTGTGAAGTCATAAAATGGTGGTGTGTGAACTCACAGAATGGAGGTGTGTGAAGTCGCAGAATGGAGCTCTGTGAAGTCATAGAACGGAGGTGTGTTAAGTCAAAGAAGGGGTGTTAGAAGTCAGAATGGACGTGTGTGAAGTCAGAGAAATGGAGGTGTGTGAATTCAGAATGAAGGTGTGTGAAGTCATAGAATGGACTTGTGTGAAGTCATAGAATGGAGGTTTGTGAAGTCACAGAATTGAGGTGTGTGAAGTAAGAATGGAGATGTGTGAAGTCATAGAATGGATGTTTGTGAAGTAGGAATGGAGGTGTGTGAAATCATAGAATGGAGGTTTGTGAAGTCACAGAATGCAGGTGTGTGAAATCATAGAATGGAGGTGTGTGAAGTCGTAGAATGGCGGTGTGTGAAGTCATAGAATGGAGGTGTGTGAAGTCACAGAATGGAGGGGTGTGAAATCAGAATGGAGGTGTGTGGTGTCACGGAATGGAGGTGTGTGAAGTCATAGAATGCAGGTGGGTGAAGTCATAGAATGGCAGGTGTGTGAAGTCAGAATGGAGGTATGTGAAGTCAGAATGGAGGTGTGTGAAGTCACCGATCGGAGGTGTGTGAACTCAGAATGGAGGTGTTTGAAGTCACAGAATGGACCTGTGTGAAGTCACAGAATGGAGGTGTGTGAAGTCACAGAATGGAGGTGTGTGAACTCAGAATGGAGGTGTTTGAAGTCACAGAATGGAGATGTGTGAAGTCATAGAATGGAGGTGTGTGAAGTCAGAATGGAGGTATGTGAAGTCAGAATGGAGGTGTGTGAAGTCACAGATCGGAGGTGTGTGAACTCAGAATGGAGGTGTTTGAAGTCACAGAATGGACCTGTGTGAAGTCACAGAATGGAGGTGTGTGAAGTCACAGAATGGAGGTGTGTGAAGTCACAATGGAGGTGTGTGAAGTCACAGAATGGAGTTGTGTGAAGTCAGAACGGAGGTGTGTGAAGTCACAGAATGAAGGTGTGTGAAGTCACAGAATGGAGGTGTGTGAAGTAACAGAATGGAGGTTTGTGAAGTCACAGAATGGAGGTGTGTGATGTCAGAATTGAGGTGTGTGAAATCAGAGAATGGAAAGTCAAAATGGAGGTGTGTGAAGTCACAGAATGGAGGTGTGTGAACTCAGAATGGAGGTGTTTGAAGTCACAGAATGGACGTGTGTGAAGTCACAGAATGGAGGTGTGTGAAGTCAAAGAATGGAGGTGTGTGAACTCAGAATGGAGGTGTTTGAAGTCACAGAATGGATGTGTGTGAAGTCACAGAATGGAGGTGTGTGAAGTCATACAATGCAGGTGTGTGAAGTCCCAGAATGGAGATGTGTGAAGTCAGAATGGACGTGTGTGAAGTCACAGAATGGAGGTGTGTGAAGTCACAGTATGGAGGTATTGAAGTAAGAATGGAGGTGTGTGAAGTCACAGAATGGAGGTATGTGAACTCAGAATGGAGGTGTGTGAAGTCAGAATGTAGTTGTGTGAAGTCATAGAATGGAGGTGTGTGAATTCAGAATGTAGTTGTGTGAAGTCTTAGAATGGAGTTGTGTGAAGTCACAGAATGGAGGTGTGTGAAGTCACAGAATGGAGGTGTGAGAAGTCATAAAATCTAGGTGTGTGAAGCCAAAGAGGAGGTGTGTGAAGTCAGAATGGAGGTGTGTAAACTCAGAATGGAGTTGTGTGAAGTCACGGAATGGAGGTGTGTGAGGTCATATAATGGACGTGTGTGAATTCATAGAATGGAGGTGTGTGAAGTCAGAATGGAGGTGTGTGAAGTCAGAATGGAGGTGTGGGAAATCACAGAATGAAGGTGTGTGAAGTCATAGATTGGAGGTGTGTGAAGTCAGAATGGAGGTGTGTGAACTCAGAATGGAGGTGTGGGAAATCACAGAATGAAGGTGTGTGAAGTAATAGAATGGAGGTGTGTGAAGTCACAGAATGGAGTTGTGTGAAGTCATAGAATGGAGGTGTGTGAAGTCATAGAATGGACGTGTGTGAAATCACAGAATGGAGGTGTCTGAACTCAGAATGGAGGTGTGTGACGTCAAAGAGTGGAGGTGTGTGAAGTCATAGAATGGAGGCGTGTGAAGTCATGGAATGGAGGTGTGTGAAGTCACAGTGGAGGTGTGTGAAGTCAGAGAATGGAGGTGTCTGAACTCAGAATGGAGGTGTGTGAAGTCTAAGAGTGGTAGTGTGTGAAGTCATAGAATGGAGGTGTGTGAAGTCATAGAATGGAGGTGTGTGAAGTCACAGTGGAGGTGTGTGAAGTCACAGAATGGAGGTGTCTGAACTCAGAATGGAGTTGTGTGACGTCAAAGAGTGCAGTTGTGTGAAGTCATAGAATGGAGGTGTGTGAAGTCATAGAATGGAGGTGTGTGAAGTCACAGAATGAAGGTGTCTGAACTCAGAAGGGAGGTGTGTGACGTCAAAGAGTGGAGGTGTGTGAAGTCATAGAATGAAGGTGTGTGAAGTCACAGAATGGAGGTGTGTGAAGTCGCAGAATGGAGCTCTGTGAAGTCATAGAACGGAGGTGTGTTAAGTCAAAGAAGGGGTGTGAGAAGTCAGAATGGAGGTGTGTGAAGTCAGAGAATGGAGGTGTGTGAATTCAGAATGAAGGTGTGTGAAGTCATAGAATGGACTTGTGTGAAGTCATAGAATGGAGGTGTGTGAAGTCACAGAATTGAGGTGTGTGAAGTCAGAATGGAGATGTGTGAAGTCATAGAATGGATGTTTGTGAAGTAGGATTGGAGGTGTGGGAAATCATAGAATGGAGGTTTCTGAAGTCACAGAATGGAGGTGTGTGAAGTCACAGAATGGAGGTGTGTGAAGTCATAAAATCTAGGTGTGTGAAGTCAAAGAGGAGGTGTGTGAAATCAGAATGGAGGTGTGTAAACGCAGAATGGAGTTGTGTGAAATCACGGAATGGAGGTGTGTGACGTCATAGAATGGACGTGTGTGAAGTCATAGAATGGAGGTGTGTGAAGTCAGAATGGAGGTGTGTGAAGTCAGAATGGAGGTGTGGGAAATCACAGAATGAAGGTGTGTGAAGTCATAAAATGGAGGTGTGTGAAGTCAGAAAGGAGGTGTGTGAACTCAGAATGGAGGTGTGGGAAATCACAGAATGAATGTGTGTGAAGTCATAGAATGGAGGTGTGTGAAGTCACAGAATGGAGTTGTGTGAAGTCATAGAATGGAGGTGTGTGAAGTCATAGAATGGAGGTGTGTGAAGTCACAGAATGGAGGTGTCTGAACTCAGAATGGAGGTGTGTGACGTCAAAGAGTGGAGGTGTGTGAAGTCATAGAATGGAGGTGTGTGAAGTCAAAGAATGGAGGTGTGTGAAGTCACAATGGAGGTGTGTGAAGTCACAGAATGGAGGTATGTGAACTCAAAATGGAGGTGTTTGAAGTCACAGAATGTAGATGTGTGAAGTCATAGAATGGAGGTGTGTGAAGTCATAGAATGGAGGTGTGTGAAGTCATAGAATGGAGGTGTGTGAAGTCACAGTGGAGGTGTGTGAAGTCACAGAATGGAGGTGTCTGAACTCAGAATGGAGGTGTGTGACGTCAAAGAGTGGAGTTGTGTGAAGTCATAGAATGGAGGTGTGTGAAGTCATAGAATGGAGGTGTGTGAAGTCATAGAATGGAGGTGTGTGAAGTCATAGAATGGAGGTGTGTGAAGTCATAGAATGGAGGTGTGTGAAGTCATAGAATGGAGGTGTGTGAAGTCACAGTGGAGGTGTGTGAAGTCACAGAATGGAGGTGTCTGAACTCAGAATGGAGGTGTGTGACGTCAAAGAGTGGAGTTGTGTGAAGTCATAGAATGGAGCTGTGTGAAATCACAGAATTGAGGTGTGTGAAGTCAGAATTGAGGTGTGTAACATCATAGAATGGAGGTGTGTGAAGTCAGAATGGAGGTGTGTGAAGTCATAAAATGGTGGTGTGTGAACTCACAGAATGGAGGTGTGTGAAGTCGCAGAATGGAGCTCTGTGAAGTCATAGAACGGAGGTGTGTTAAGTCAAAGAAGGGGTGTTAGAAGTCAGAATGGACGTGTGTGAAGTCAGAGAATGGAGGTGTGTGAATTCAGAATGAAGGTGTGTGAAGTCATAGAATGGACTTGTGTGAAGTCATAGAATGGAGGTTTGTGAAGTCACAGAATTGAGGTGTGTGAAGTAAGAATGGAGATGTGTGAAGTCATAGAATGGATGTTTGTGAAGTAGGAATGGAGGTGTGTGAAATCATAGAATGGAGGTTTGTGAAGTCACAGAATGCAGGTGTGTGAAATCATAGAATGGAGGTGTGTGAAGTCGTAGAATGGCGGTGTGTGAAGTCATAGAATGGAGGTGTGTGAAGTCACAGAATGGAGGGGTGTGAAATCAGAATGGAGGTGTGTGGTGTCACGGAATGGAGGTGTGTGAAGTCATAGAATGCAGGTGTGTGAAGTCATAGAATGGAGGTGTGTGAAGTCAGAATGGAGGTATGTGAAGTCAGAATGGAGGTGTGTGAAGTCACAGATCGGAGGTGTGTGAACTCAGAATGGAGGTGTTTGAAGTCACAGAATGGACCTGTGTGAAGTCACAGAATGGAGGTGTGTGAAGTCACAGAATGGAGGTGTGTGAAGTCAGAATGGAGGTGTTTGAAGTCACAGAATGGAGATGTGTGAAGTCATAGAATGGAGGTGTATGAAGTCATAGAATGGAGGTGTGTGAAGTCACAATGGAGGTGTGTGAAGTCACAGAATGGAGTTGTGTGAAGTCAGAACGGAGGTGTGTGAAGTCACAGAATGAAGGTGTGTGAAGTCACAGAATGGAGGTGTGTGAAGTAACAGAATGGAGGTTTGTGAAGTCACAGAATGGAGGTGTGTGATGTCAGAATTGAGGTGTGTGAAATCAGAGAATGGAGGTGTGTGAAGTCAAAATGGAGGTGTGTGAAGTCACAGAATGGAGGTGTGTGAACTCAGAATGGAGGTGTTTGAAGTCACAGAATGGACGTGTGTGAAGTCACAGAATGGAGGTGTGTGAAGTCACAGAATGGAGGTGTGTGAACTCAGAATGGAGGTGTTTGAAGTCACAGAATGGACGTGTGTGAAGTCACAGAATGGAGGTGTGTGAACTCAGAATGGAGGTGTGTGAAGTCACAGAATGGAGGTATGTGAACTCAGAATGGAGGTGTGTGAAGTCAGAATGTATTTGTGTGAAGTCATAGAATGGAGGTGTGTGAAGTCAGAATGTAGTTGTGTGAAGTCTTAGAATGGAGTTGTGTGAAGTCACAGAATGGAGGTGTGTGAAGTCACAGAATGGAGGTGTGAGAAGTCATAAAATCTAGGTGTGTGAAGTCAAAGAGGAGGTGTGTGAAGTCAGAATGGAGGTGTGTAAACTCAGAATGGAGTTGTGTGAAGTCACGGAATGGAGGTGTGTGAGGTCATATAATGGACGTGTGTGAATTCATAGAATGGAGGTGTGTGAAGTCAGAATGGAGGTGTGTGAAGTCAGAATGGAGGTGTGCGAAATCACAGAATGAAGGTGTGTGAAGTCATAGAATGGAGGTGTGTGAAGTCAGAATGGAGGTGTGTGAACTCAGAATGGAGGTGTGGGAAATCACAGAATGAAGGTGTGTGAAGTAATAGAATGGAGGTGTGTGAAGTCACAGAATGGAGTTGTGTGAAGTCATAGAATGGAGGTGTGTGAAGTCATAGAATGGACGTGTGTGAAATCACAGAATGGAGGTGTCTGAACTCAGAATGGAGGTGTGTGACGTCAAAGAGTGGAGGTGTGTGAAGTCATAGAATGGAGGCGTGTGAAGTCATGGAATGGAGGTGTGTGAAGTCACAGTGGAGGTGTGTGAAGTCAGAGAATGGAGGTGTCTGAACTCAGAATGGAGGTGTGTGAAGTCTAAGAGTGGTAGTGTGTGAAGTCAAAGAATGGAGGTGTGTGAAGTCATAGAATGGAGGTGTGTGAAGTCACAGTGGAGGTGTGTGAAGTCACAGAATGGAGGTGTCTGAACTCAGAATGGAGGTGTGTGACGTCAAAGAGTGCAGTTGTGTGAAGTCATAGAATGGAGGTGTGTGAAGTCATAGAATGGAGGTGTGTGAAGTCACAGAATGAAGGTGTCTGAACTCAGAAGGGAGGTGTGTGACGTCAAAGAGTGGAGGTGTGTGAAGTCATAGAATGAAGGTGTGTGAAGTCACAGAATGGAGGTGTGTGAAGTCGCAGAATGGAGCTCTGTGAAGTCATAGAACGGAGGTGTGTTAAGTCAAAGAAGGGGTGTAAGAAGTCAGAATGGAGGTGTGGGAAGTCAGAGAATGGAGGTGTGTGAATTCAGAATGAAGGTGTGTGAAGTCATAGAATGGACTTGTGTGAAGTCATAGAATGGAGGTGTGTGAAGTCACAGAATTGAGGTGTGTGAAGTCAGAATGGAGATGTGTGAAGTCATAGAATGGATGTTTGTGAAGTAGGATTGGAGGTGTGGGAAATCATAGAATGGAGGTTTCTGAAGTCACAGAATGGAGGTGTGTGAAGTCACAGAATGGAGGTGTGTGAAGTCATAAAATCTAGGTGTGTGAAGTCAAAGAGGAGGTGTGTGAAGTCAGAATGGAGGTGTGTAAACGCAGAATGGAGTTGTGTGAAATCACGGAATGGAGGTGTGTGACGTCATAGAATGGACGTGTGTGAAGTCATAGAATGGAGGTGTGTGAAGTCAGAATGGAGGTGTGTGAAGTCAGAATGGAGGTGTGGGAAATCACAGAATGAAGGTGTGTGAAGTCATAAAATGGAGGTGTGTGAAGTCAGAAAGGAGGTGTGTGAACTCAGAATGGAGGTGTGGGAAATCACAGAATGAATGTGTGTGAAGTCATAGAATGGAGGTGTGTGAAGTCACAGAATGGAGTTGTGTTAAGTCATAGAATGGAGGTGTGTGAAGTCATAGAATGGAGGTGTGTGAAGTCACAGAATGGAGGTGTCTGAACTCAGAATGGAGGTGTGTGACGTCAAAGAGTGGAGGTGTGTGAAGTCATAGAATGGAGGTGTGTGAAGTCAAAGAATGGAGGTGTGTGAAGTCACAATGGAGGTGTGTGAAGTCACAGAATGGAGGTATGTGAACTCAAAATGGAGGTGTTTGAAGTCACAGAATGTAGATGTGTGAAGTCATAGAATGGAGGTGTGTGAAGTCATAGAATGGAGGTGTGTGAAGTCATAGAATGGAGGTGTGTGAAGTCACAGTGGAGGTGTGTGAAGTCACAGAATGGAGGTGTCTGAACTCAGAATGGAGGTGTGTGACGTCAAAGAGTGGAGTTGTGTGAAGTCATAGAATGGAGGTGTGTGAAGTCATAGAATGGAGGTGTGTGAAGTCATAGAATGGAGGTGTGTGAAGTCATAGAATGGAGGTGTGTGAAGTCACAGTGGAGGTGTGTGAAGTCACAGAATGGAGGTGTCTGAACTCAGAATGGAGGTGTGTGACGTCAAAGAGTGGAGTTGTGTGAAGTCATAGAATGGAGGTGTGTGAAGTCATAGAATGGAGGTGTGTGAAGTCACAGAATGAAGGTGTCTGAACTCAGAATGGAAGTGTGTGACGTCAAAGAGTGGAGGTGTGTGAAGTCATAGAATGGAGCTGTGTGAAATCACAGAATTGAGGTGTGTGAAGTCAGAATTGAGGTGTGTAACATCATAGAATGGAGGTGTGTGAAGTCAGAATGGAGGTGTGTGAAGTCATAAAATGGTGGTGTGTGAACTCACAGAATGGAGGTGTGTGAAGTCGCAGAATGGAGCTCTGTGAAGTCATAGAACGGAGGTGTGTTAAGTCAAAGAAGGGGTGTTAGAAGTCAGAATGGACGTGTGTGAAGTCAGAGAATGGAGGTGTGTGAATTCAGAATGAAGGTGTGTGAAGTCATAGAATGGACTTGTGTGAAGTCATAGAATGGAGGTTTGTGAAGTCACAGAATTGAGGTGTGTGAAGTAAGAATGGAGATATGTGAAGTCATAGAATGGATGTTTGTGAAGTAGGAATGGAGGTGTGTGAAATCATAGAATGGAGGTTTGTGAAGTCACAGAATGCAGGTGTGTGAAATCATAGAATGGAGGTGTGTGAAGTCGTAGAATGGCGGTGTGTGAAGTCATAGAATGGAGGTGTGTGAAGTCACAGAATGGAGGGGTGTGAAATCAGAATGGAGGTGTGTGGTGTCACGGAATGGAGGTGTGTGAAGTCATAGAATGCAGGTGTGTGAAGTCATAGAATGGAGGTGTGTGAAGTCAGAATGGAGGTATGTGAAGTCAGAATGGAGGTGTGTGAAGTCACAGATCGGAGGTGTGTGAACTCAGAATGGAGGTGTTTGAAGTCACAGAATGGACCTGTGTGAAGTCACAGAATGGAGGTGTGTGAAGTCACAGAATGGAGGTGTGTGAACTCAGAATGGAGGTGTTTGAAGTCACAGAATGGAGATGTGTGAAGTCATAGAATGGAGGTGTATGAAGTCATAGAATGGAGGTGTGTGAAGTCACAATGGAGGTGTGTGAAGTCACAGAATGGAGTTGTGTGAAGTCAGAACGGAGGTGTGTGAAGTCACAGAATGAAGGTGTGTGAAGTCACAGAATGGAGGTGTGTGAAGTAACAGAATGGAGGTTTGTGAAGTCACAGAATGGAGGTGTGTGATGTCAGAATTGAGGTGTGTGAAATCAGAGAATGGAGGTGTGTGAAGTCAAAATGGAGGTGTGTGAAGTCACAGAATGGAGGTGTGTGAACTCAGAATGGAGGTGTTTGAAGTCACAGAATGGACGTGTGCGAAGTCACAGAATGGAGGTGTGTGAAGTCACAGAATGGAGGTGTGTGAACTCAGAATGGAGGTGTTTGAAGTCACAGAATGGACGTGTGTGAAGTCACAGAATGGAGGTGTGTGAAGTCATACAATGCAGGTGTGTGAAGTCCCAGAATGGAGATGTGTGAAGTCAGAATGGACGTGTGTGAAGTCACAGAATGGAGGTGTGTGAAGTCACAATATGGAGGTATTGAAGTAAGAATGGAGGTGTGTGAAGTCACAGAATGGAGGTATGTGAACTCAGAATGGAGGTGTGTGAAGTCAGAATGTAGTTGTGTGAAGTCATAGAATGGAGTTGTGTGAAGTCACAGAATGGAGGTGTGTGAAGTCACAGAATGGAGGTGTGAGAAGTCATTAAATGGAGGTGTGTGAAGTCAGAGAATGGAGGTGTGTGAAGTCATAAAATCTAGGTGTGTGAAGTCAAAGACGAGGTGTGTGACGTCAGAAAGGAGGTGTGTGAACTCAGAATGGAGGTGTGGGAAATCACAGAATGAAGGTGTGTGAAGTCATAGAATGCACTTGTGTGAAGTCATAGAATGGAGGTGTGTGAAGTCACAGAATGGAGGTGTGTGAAGTCAGAATGGAGATGTGTGAAGTCAGAGAATGGATGTTTGTGAAGTAAGAATGGAGGTGTGTGAAATCATAGAATGGAGGTGTGTGAAGTCACAGAATGGAGGTGTGTGAAGTCATAGAATGGAGGTGTGTGAAGTCGTATAATGGCGTTGTGTGAAGTCATAAAATGGAGGTGTGTGAAGACACAGAATGGAGGTGTGTGAAGTCATAGAATGGAGGTGTTTTAAGTCGTATAATGGCGGTGTGTGAAGTCAGAGAATGGAGGTGTGTGAAGTCACAGAATGTAGGTGTGTGAAGTCACAGTGGAGGTGTGTGAAGTCACAGTGGAGGTGTGTGAAGTCAGAGAATGGAGGTGTCTGAACTCAGAATGGAGGTGTGTGAAGTCTAAGAGTGGTAGTGTGTGAAGTCAAAGAATGGAGGTGTGTGAAGTCATAGAATGGAGGTGTGTGAAGTCACAGTGGAGGTGTGTGAAGTCACAGAATGGAGGTGTCTGAACTCAGAATGGAGGTGTGTGACGTCAAAGAGTGCAGTTGTGTGAAGTCATAGAATGGAGGTGTGTGAAGTCATAGAATGGAGGTGTGTGAAGTCACAGAATGGAGGTGTCTGAACTCAGAAGGGAGGTGTGTGACGTCAAAGAGTGGAGGTGTGTGAAGTCATAGAATGAAGGTGTGTGAAGTCACAGAATGGAGGTGTGTGAAGTCGCAGAATGGAGCTCTGTGAAGTCATAGAACGGAGGTGTGTTAAGTCAAAGAAGGGGTGTGAGAAGTCAGAATGGAGGTGTGTGAAGTCAGAGAATGGAGGTGTGTGAATTCAGAATGAAGGTGTGTGAAGTCATAGAATGGACTTGTGTGAAGTCATAGAATGGAGGTGTGTGAAATCACAGAATTGAGGTGTGTGAAGTCAGAATGGAGATGTGTGAAGTCATAGAATGGATGTTTGTGAAGTAGGATTGGAGGTGTGGGAAATCATAGAATGGAGGTTTCTGAAGTCACAGAATGGAGGTGTGTGAAGTCACAGAATGGAGGTGTGTGAAGTCATAAAATCTAGGTGTGTGAAGTCAAAGAGGAGGTCTGTGAAGTCAGAATGGAGGTGTGTAAACGCAGAATGGAGTTGTGTGAAATCACGGAATGGAGGTGTGTGACGTCATAGAATGGACGTGTGTGAAGGCATAGAATGGAGGTGTGTGAAGTCAGAATGGAGGTGTGTGAAGTCAGAATGGAGGTGTGGGAAATCACAGAATGAAGGTGTGTGAAGTCATAAAATGGAGGTGTGTGAAGTCAGAAAGGAGGTGTGTGAACTCAGAATGGAGGTGTGGGAAATCACAGAATGAATGTGTGTGAAGTCATAGAATGGAGGTGTGTGAAGTCACAGAATGGAGTTGTGTGAAGTCATAGAATGGAGGTGTGTGAAGTCATAGAATGGAGGTGTGTGAAGTCACAGAATGGAGGTGTCTGAACTCAGAATGGAGGTGTGTGACGTCAAAGAGTGGAGGTGTGTGAAGTCATAGAATGGAGGTGTGTGAAGTCAAAGAATGGAGGTGTGTGAAGTCACAATGGAGGTGTGTGAAGTCACAGAATGGAGGTATGTGAACTCAAAATGGAGGTGTTTGAAGTCACAGAATGTAGATGTGTGAAGTCATAGAATGGAGGTGTGTGAAGTCATAGAATGGAGGTGTGTGAAGTCATAGAATGGAGGTGTGTGAAGTCACAGTGGAGGTGTGTGAAGTCACAGAATGGAGGTGTCTGAACTCAGAATGGAGGAGTGTGACGTCAAAGAGTGGAGTTGTGTGAAGACATAGAATGGAGGTGTGTGAAGTCATAGAATGGAGGTGTGTGAAGTCATAGAATATAGGTGTGTGAAGTCATAGAATGGAGGTGTGTGAAGTCACAGTGGAGGTGTGTGAAGTCACAGAATGGAGGTGTCTGAACTCAGAATGGAGGTGTGTGACGTCAAAGAGTGGAGTTGTGTGAAGTCATAGAATGGAGGTGTGTGAAGTCATAGAATGGAGGTGTGTGAAGTCACAGAATGAAGGTGTCTGAACTCAGAATGGAGGTGTGTGACGTCAAAGAGTGGAGGTGTGTGAAGTCATAGAATGGAGCTGTGTGAAATCACAGAATTGAGGTGTGTGAAGTCAGAATTGAGGTGTGTAACATCATAGAATGGAGGTGTGTGAAGTCAGAATGGAGGTGTGTGAAGTCATAAAATGGTGGTGTGTGAACTCACAGAATGGAGGTGTGTGAAGTCGCAGAATGGAGCTCTGTGAAGTCATAGAACGGAGGTGTGTTAAGTCAAAGAAGGGGTGTTAGAAGTCAGAATGGACGTGTGTGAAGTCAGAGAATGGAGGTGTGTGAATTCAGAATGAAGGTGTGTGAAGTCATAGAATGGACTTGTGTGAAGTCATAGAATGGAGGTTTGTGAAGTCACAGAATTGAGGTGTGTGAAGTAAGAATGGAGATATGTGAAGTCATAGAATGGATGTTTGTGAAGTAGGAATGGAGGTGTGTGAAATCATAGAATGGAGGTTTGTGAAGTCACAGAATGCAGGTGTGTGAAATCATAGAATGGAGGTGTGTGAAGTCGTAGAATGGCGGTGTGTGAAGTCATAGAATGGAGGTGTGTGAAGTCACAGAATGGAGGGGTGTGAAATCAGAATGGAGGTGTGTGGTGTCACGGAATGGAGGTGTGTGAAGTCATAGAATGCAGGTGTTTGAAGTCACAGAATGGAGGTGTGTGAAGTCAGAATGGAGGTATGTGAAGTCAGAATGGAGGTGTGTGAAGTCACAGATCGGAGGTGTGTGAACTCAGAATGGAGGTGTTTGAAGTCACAGAATGGACCTGTGTGAAGTCACAGAATGGAGATGTGTGAAGTCAGAGAATGGATGTTTGTGAAGTAAGAATGGAGGTGTGTGAAATCATAGAATGGAGGTGTGTGAAGTCACAGAATGGAGGTGTGTGAAGTCATAGAATGGAGGTGTGTGAAGTCGTATAATGGCGTTGTGTGAAGTCATAAAATGGAGGTGTGTGAAGACACAGAATGGAGGTGTGTGAAGTCATAGAATGGAGGTGCTTTAAGTCGTATAATGGCGGTGTGTGAAGTCATAGAATGGAGGTGTGTGAAGTCACAGAATGTAGGTGTGTGAAGTCACAGTGGAGGTGTGTGAAGTCACAGTGGAGGTGTGTGAAGTCAGAGAATGGAGGTGTCTGAACTCAGAATGGAGGTGTGTGAAGTCTAAGAGTGGTAGTGTGTGAAGTCAAAGAATGGAGGTGTGTGAAGTCATAGAATGGAGGTGTGTGAAGTCACAGTGGAGGTGTGTGAAGTCACAGAATGGAGGTGTCTGAACTCAGAATTTAGGTGTGTGACGTCAAAGAGTGCAGTTGTGTGAAGTCATAGAATGAAGGTGTGTGAAGTCACAGAATGTAGGTGTGTGAAGTCGCAGAATGGAGCTCTGTGAAGTCATAGAACGGAGGTGTGTTAAGTCAAAGAAGGGGTGTGAGAAGTCAGAATGGAGGTGTGTGAAGTCAGAGAATGGAGGTGTGTGAATTCAGAATGAAGGTGTGTGAAGTCTTAGAATGGACTTGTGTGAAGTCATAGAATGGAGGTGTGTGAAATCACAGAATTGAGGTGTGTGAAGTCAGAATGGAGATGTGTGAAGTCATAGAATGGATGTTTGTGAAGTAGGATTGGAGGTGTGGGGAAATCATAGAATGGAGGTTTCTGAAGTCACAGAATGGAGGTGTGTGAAGTCACAGAATGGAGGTGTGTGAAGTCATAAAATCTAGGTGTGTGAAGTCAAAGAGGAGGTGTGTGAAGTCAGAATGGAGGTGTGTAAACGCAGAATGGAGTTGTGTGAAATCACGGAATGGAGGTGTGTGACGTCATAGAATGGACGTGTGTGAAGGCATAGAATGGAGGTGTGTGAAGTCAGAATGGAGGTGTGTGAAGTCAGAATGGAGGTGTGGGAAATCACAGAATGAAGGTGTGTGAAGTCATAAAATGGAGGTGTGTGAAGTCAGAAAGCAGGTGTGTGAACTCAGAATGGAGGTGTGGGAAATCACAGAATGAATGTGTGTGAAGTCATAGAATGGAGGTGTGTGAAGTCACAGAATGGAGTTGTGTGAAGTCATAGAATGGAGGTGTGTGAAGTCATAGAATGGAGGTGTGTGAAGTCACAGAATGGAGGTGTCTGAACTCAGAATGGAGGTGTGTGACGTCAAAGAGTGGAGGTGTGTGAAGTCATAGAATGGAGGTGTGTGAAGTCAAAGAATGGAGGTGTGTGAAGTCACAATGGAGGTGTGTGAAGTCACAGAATGGAGGTATGTGAACTCAAAATGGAGGTGTTTGAAGTCACAGAATGTAGATGTGTGAAGTCATAGAATGGAGGTGTGTGAAGTCATAGAATGGAGGTGTGTGAAGTCATAGAATGGAGGTGTGTGAAGTCACAGTGGAGGTGTGTGAAGTCACAGAATGGAGGTGTCTGAACTCAGAATGGAGGTGTGTGACGTCAAAGAGTGGAGTTGTGTGAAGTCATAGAATGGAGGTGTGTGAAGTCATAGAATGGAGGTGTGTGAAGTCATAGAATGGAGGTGTGTGAAGTCATAGAATGGAGGTGTGTGAAGTCACAGTGGAGGTGTGTGAAGTCACAGAATGGAGGTGTCTGAACTCAGAATGGAGGTGTGTGACGTCAAAGAGTGGAGTTGTGTGAAGTCATAGAATGGAGGTGTGTGAAGTCATAGAATGGAGGTGTGTGAAGTCACAGAATGAAGGTGTCTGAACTCAGAATGGAGGTGTGTGACGTCAAAGAGTGGAGGTGTGTGAAGTCATAGAATGGAGCTGTGTGAAATCACAGAATTGAGGTGTGTGAAGTCAGAATTGAGGTGTGTAACATCATAGAATGGAGGTGTGTGAAGTCAGAATGTAGGTGTGTGAAGTCATAAAATGGTGGTGTGTGAACTCACAGAATGGAGGTGTGTGAAGTCGCAGAATGGAGCTCTGTGAAGTCATAGAACGGAGGTGTGTTAAGTCAAAGAAGGGGTGTTAGAAGTCAGAATGGACGTGTGTGAAGTCAGAGAATGGAGGTGTGTGAATTCAGAATGAAGGTGTGTGAAGTCATAGAATGGACTTGTGTGAAGTCATAGAATGGAGGTTTGTGAAGTCACAGAATTGAGGTGTGTGAAGTAAGAATGGAGATATGTGAAGTCATAGAATGGATGTTTGTGAAGTAGGAATGGAGGTGTGTGAAATCATAGAATGGAGGTTTGTGAAGTCACAGAATGCAGGTGTGTGAAATCATAGAATGGAGGTGTGTGAAGTCGTAGAATGGCGGTGTGTGAAGTCATAGAATGGAGGTGTGTGAAGTCACAGAATGGAGGGGTGTGAAATCAGAATGGAGGTGTGTGGTGTCACGGAATGGAGGTGTGTGAAGTCATAGAATGCAGGTGTTTGAAGTCACAGAATGGAGGTGTGTGAAGTCAGAATGGAGGTGTGTGAAGTCACAGATCGGAGGTGTGTGAACTCAGAATGGAGGTGTTTGAAGTCACAGAATGGACCTGTGTGACGTCACAGAATGGAGGTGTGTGAAGTCACAGAATGGAGGTGTGTGAACTCAGAATGGAGGTGTTTGAAGTCACAGAATGGAGATGTGTGAAGTCATAGAATGGAGGTGTATGAAGTCATAGAATGGAGGTGTGTGAAGTCACAATGGAGGTGTGTGAAGTCACAGAATGGAGTTGTGTGAAGTCAGAACGGAGGTGTGTGAAGTCACAGAATGAAGGTGTGTGAAGTCACAGAATGGAGGTGTGTGAAGTCACAGAATGGAGGTTTGTGAAGTCACAGAATGGAGGTGTGTGATGTCAGAATTGAGGTGTGTGAAATCAGAGAATGGAGGTGTGTGAAGTCAAAATGGAGGTGTGTGAAGTCACAGAATGGAGGTGTGTGAACTCAGAATGGAGGTGTTTGAAGTCACAGAATGGACGTGTGCGAAGTCACAGAATGGAGGTGTGTGAAGTCACAGAATGGAGGTGTGTGAACTCAGAATGGAGGTGTTTGAAGTCACAGAATGGAGGTGTGTGAAGTCACAGAATGGAGGTGTGTGAAGTCATACAATGCAGGTGTGTGAAGTCCCAGAATGGAGATGTGTGAAGTCAGAATGGACGTGTGTGAAGTCACAGAATGGAGGTGTGTGAAGTCACAGTATGGAGGTATTGAAGTAAGAATGGAGGTGTGTGAAGTCACAGAATGGAGGTATGTGAACTCAGAATGGAGGTGTGTGAAGTCAGAATGTAGTTGTGTGAAGTCATAGAATGGAGTTGTGTGAAGTCACAGAATGGAGGTGTGTGAAGTCACAGAATGGAGGTGTGAGAAGTCATTAAATGGAGGTGTGTGAAGTCAGAGAATGGAGGTGTGTGAAGTCATAAAATCTAGGTGTGTGAAGTCAAAGAGGAGGTGTGTGACGTCAGAAAGGAGGTGTGTGAACTCAGAATGGAGGTGTGGGAAATCACAGAATGAAGGTGTGTGAAGTCATAGAATGCACTTGTGTGAAGTCATAGAATGGAGGTGTGTGAAGTCACAGAATGGAGGTGTGTGAAGTCAGAATGGAGATGTGTGAAGTCAGAGAATGGATGTTTGTGAAGTAAGAATGGAGGTGTGTGAAATCATAGAATGGAGGTGTGTGAAGTCACAGAATGGAGGTGTGTGAAGTCATAGAATGGAGGTGTGTGAAGTCGTATAATGGCGTTGTGTGAAGTCATAAAATGGAGGTGTGTGAAGACACAGAATGGAGGTGTGTGAAGTCATAGAATGGAGGTGTTTTAAGTCGTATAATGGCGGTGTGTGAAGTCATAGAATGGATGTGTGTGAAGTCACAGAATGTAGGTGTGTGAAGTCAGAATGGAGGTGTGAGAAGTCATTAAATGGAGGTGTGTGAAGTCACACAATGGAGGTGTGTGAAGTCAGAGAATGGAGGTGTGTGAAGTCATAAAATCTAGGTGTGTGAAGTCAAAGAGGAGGTGTGTGAAGTCAGAATGGAGGTGTGTAAACTCAGAATGGAGTTGTGTGAAGTCATGGAACGGAGGTGTGTGAGGTCATAGAATGGACGTGTGTGAAGTCATAAAATGGAGGTGTGTGAAGTCAGAATGGAGGTGTGTGAACTGAGAATGGAGGTGTGGGAAATCACCGAATGAAGGTGTGTGAACTCAGAATGGAGGTGTGGGAAATCACAGAATGAAGGTGTGTGAAGTCATAGAATGGACTTGTGTGAAGTCATAGAATGGAGGTGTGTGAAGTCACAGAATGGAGATGTGTGAAGTCAGAATCTAGATGTGTGAAGTCAGAGAATGGATGTTTGTGAAGTAAGAATGGAGGTGTGTGAAATCATAGAATGGAGGTGTGTGAAGTCACAGAATGGAGGTGTGTGAAGTCATAGAATGGAGGTGTGTGAAGTCGTATAATGGCGTTGTGTGAAGTCATAGAATGGAGGTGTGTGAAGACACAGAATGGAGGTGTGTGACGTCATAGAATGGAGGTGTTTGAAGTCGTTTAATGGCGGTGTGTGAAGTCATAGAATGGAGGTGTGTGAAGTCACAGAATGTAGGTGTGTGAAGTCATAGAATGGACTTGTGTGAAGTCATAGAATGGAGGTGTGTGAAGTCACAGAATGGAGATGTGTGAAGTCAGAATCTAGATGTGTGAAGTCAGAGAATGGATGTTTGTGAAGTAAGAATGGAGGTGTGTGAAATCATAGAATGGAGGTGTGTGAAGTCACAGAATGGAGGTGTGTGAAGTCATAGAATGGAGGTGTGTGAAGTCGTATAATGGCGTTGTGTGAAGTCATAGAATGGAGGTGTGTGAAGACACAGAATGGAGGTGTGTGACGTCATAGAATGGAGGTGTTTGAAGTCGTATAATGGCGGTGTGTGAAGTCATAGAATGGAGGTGTGTGAAGTCACAGAATGTAGGTGTGTGATGTCAGAATGGAGGTGTGTGACGTCACGGAATGGAGGTGTGTGTGTAGACATAGTATGGAGTTGTGTGAAGTCACAGAATGGACGTGTGTGAAGTCACAGAATGGAGGTGTGTGAAGTCATAGAATGCAGGTGTCTGAAGTCATAGAATGGAGGTGTGTGAAGTCAGAATGGAGGTGTGTGAAGTCAGAATGGAGGTGTGTGAAGTCACAGAATGGAGGTGTGTGAACTCAGAATGGAGGTGTGTGAAGTCACAGAATGGAGATGTGTGAAGTCAGAATGGAGGTGTGTGAAATCACAGAATGGAGGTGTGTGAAGTCATAGAATGGAGGTGTGTGAAGTCACAGAATGGAGGTGAGTGAAGTCACAGAGTGGGGGTGTGTAGTCATAGAATTGAGGTTTGTGAAGTCAGAGAATGAAGGTGTATGAAGACACAGAATGGGGGTG
Source organism: Megascapheus bottae (assembly GCF_031878675.1). NCBI lineage: Eukaryota > Metazoa > Chordata > Mammalia > Rodentia > Geomyidae > Megascapheus > Megascapheus bottae. Next base: position 179,075 of record NW_028327683.1, read on the forward strand.
AGTGAAGTCACAGAATGGAGGTTTGTGAAATCAAAATGGAGGTGTGGGAATTCACAGAATGGAGGTATGTGAAGTCAGAGAATGGAGGTGTGTGAAATCATACAATGAGGAGTGTGAAGTCAGACAATGGAGGTGTGTAAAGTCAGAGAATGGAGGTGTGTGAAGTCAAAATGGAGGTGTGTGAAGTCAGAGAATGGAGGTGTGTGAAATTATAGAATGGAGGCGTGAAGTCAGACAATGGAGGTGTGTAAAGTTAGAGAATGGAGGTGTGTGAAGTCATAGAATTGAGGTGTGTGAAGTCAAAGAATGGAGGTGTGTGAAGTCAAAATGGAGGTGTGTGAAGTCAGAGAATGGAGGCGTGTGAAGTCAGACAATGGAGGTGTGTGAAGTCAGAGAATGGAGGTCTGTGAAGTCATAGAATGGAGGTGTGTGAAGTCACAGAATGGAAGTGTGTGAAGTCAAAATTGAGGTGTGTGAAGTCATAGAATGGAGGTGTGTGAAGTCAGAATGTAGGGGTGTGAAGTCCTAGAATGGAGGTGTGTGAAGTCACAGAATAGAGGTGTTTGAAGTCACAGATTAGAGGTGTGTTAAGTCATAGAATGGAGGTGTGTGAAGTCAAAGAGGAGGTGTGTGAAGTAAGAATGGAGGTGTGTGAAGTCACAGAATGCAGGTGTGTGAACTCAGAACGGAGGTGTGTGAAGTCACAGAATGGTGGAGTGTGAAGTCATAGAATGGACGTGTGTGAAGTCATACAATGGAGGTTTGTGAAGTCAGAATGGAGGTGTGTGAAGTCAGAGTGGAGGTGTGTGAAGTCCCAGAATGGAGGTGTGTGAAGTCATAGAATGGAGGTGTGTGAAGGCATAGAATGGCGGTGAGCAAAGTCATAGAATGGAGGTGTGTGAAGTCACAGAATGGTCGTGTGTGAATACAGAATGGAGGTGTGTGAAGTCACAGAATGGAGGTGTGTGAAGACATAGTATGGAGTTGTGTGAAGTCAGAATGGAGGTGTGTGAGGTCACACAATGGAGGTGTGTGAAGTCACATAATGGAGGTGAGTGAAGTCATAGAATGGAGGTGTGTAAAGTCATAGAATGGATGTGTGTGAAGTCAGAATTGAGGTGTGTGAAGTAAGAGTAGAGGTGTGTGAAATCAGAGAATGAAGGTGTGTGAAGTCACAGAATGGAGGTGTGTGTAGTCAGAGTGGAGGTGTGTGAAGTCACAGAATGGAGGTGTGTGAAGTCATAGAACGGAGGTGTGTGAAGTCATAGAATGGAGGTGTGTGAAATCCTAGAAGGGAGGTGTATGAAGTCACAGAATGGATGTGTGTTAACTCAGAATTGAGGTATGTGAAGTCACAGAATGGAGGTGCCTGAAGACATAGTATGGAGTTGTGTGAAGTCAGAATGGAGGTGTGTGAAGTCATAGAATAGAGGTGTGTGTAGTCGTATAATGGCTGTGTGTGAAGTCATAGAATGGAGGTGTGTGAAGTCACAGAATGGAGGTGTGTGAAGTCACAGAATGGAGGTTTGTGAAGTCAAAGAATGGAGGTGTGTGAAGTCAGAATTGAGGTGTGTGAAATCATAGAATGGAGGTGTGTGAAGTCAGAATGGAGGTGTGTGAAGTCACAGAATGATGGTGTGTGAATTCACAGAATGGAGATGTGTGAAGTCACAGAATGGAGGTGTGTGAAGTGATAGAACGGAGGTGTGTGAAGTCAAAGAGGGGGTGTGTGAAGGCAGAATGGAGGTGTGTGAAGTCATAGAATGGACTTGTGTGAAGTCATAGAATGGAGGTGTGTGAAGTCACAGAATGGAGGTGTGTGAAGTCAGAATGGAGATGTGTGAAGTCAGAGAATGGATGTTTGTGAAGTAAGAATGGAGGTGTGTGAAATCATAGAATGGAGGTTTGTGAAGTTACAGAATGGAGGTGTGTGAAATCATAGAAGGAAGTTTGTGAAGTCGTAGAATGGCGGTGTGTGGAGTCATAGAATGGAGGTGTGTGAAGTCACAGAATGGAGGTGTGTGAAGTCAGAATGGAGGTGTGTGACGTCACGGAATGGAGGTGTGTGAAGTCACAGAATGGAGGTGTGTGAAGTCAAAATTGAGGTGTGTGAAGTCATAGAATGGAGGTGTGTGAAGTCAAAGAGGAGGTGTGTGAAGTAAGAATGGGTGTGTGTGAAGTCACAGAATGCAGGTGTGTGAACGCAGAATGGAGGTGTGTGAAGTCACAGAATAGATGATTGTGAAGTCATAGAATGGACGTGTGTGAAGTCATACAATGGAGGTGTGTGAAGTCAGAATGGAGGTGTGTGAAGTCAGAGTGGAGGTGTGTGAAGTCAAGGAGGAGGTGTGTGAAGTCAAAGAATGGAGTAGTGTGAAGGCATAGAATGCCGGTGAGTAAAGTCATAGAATGGAGGTGTGTGAAGTCACAGAATGGTGGTTAGTGAATACAGAATGGAGGTGTGTGAAGTCACAGAATGGAGGTGTGTGAAAACATAGTATGGAGTTGTGTGAAGTCAGAATGGAGGTGTGTGAGGTCACACAATGGAGGTGTGAAGTCACAGGATGAAGGTGAGTGAAGTCACACTATGGAATTGTGTGAAGTCCTAGAATGGAGGTGTGTGAAGTCCTAGAATGGAGGTGAGTGAAGTCACAGAATGCAGGTGTGTGAAGTCAGAGAATGGAGGTGTGTAAAGTCATAGAATGGGTGTGTGTGGAGTCCGAATTGAGGTGTGTGAAGTCAGAGTGGAGGTGTGTGAAGTCACAGCATAAAGGTGTTTGAAGTCATAGAATGGCGGTGTGTGAAATTATAAAATGGAGGTGTGTGAAGTCACAGAATGGAGGTGTGTGAACTCAGAAGGGAGGTGTGTGAAGTCACAGAATGGAGGTGCCTGAAGACATACTATGGAGTTGTGTGAAGTCAGAATGGAGGTGTGTGAAGTCACAGAATGGAGGTGTGTAGTAACAGAATAGAGGTGCGTGAAGTCACAGAAAGGAGGTGTGTGATGTCGTAGAGTGGAGGTGTGAGAAGTCATAGAATAAATGTGTGTGAAGTCAGAATGGAGGTGTGTGAAGTAACAGAATGGAGTTGTGTGAAGTAACAGAATGGAGGTGCGTGAAGTCACAGAAAGGAGGTGTGTGATGTCATAGAATGGAGGTGTGAGAAGTCACAGAATGGAGATGTTTGAAGTCAGAATGGAGGTGTGTGAACTAACAGAATGGAGGTGTGTGAAGTCACAGAATTGAGGTGAGTGAGGTCCTAGAATGGAGGTGAGTGAAGTCATAGGATGCAGGTGTGTGAAGTTACAGAATGGAGATGTTTGAAGTCAAAATTGAGGTGTGAAGTAACACAATGGGGGTGTGTGAAGTCACAGAATGGAGGTGAGTGAAGTCATAGAATGCAGTTGTGTGAAGTCACAGAATGGAGATGTTTAAAGTCAGAATGGAGGTGTGTGAAGTCAGAGAATGGAGGTTTGTGAAGTCATAGAATGGAGGTTTCTGAAGTCAGAATGGAGGTGTGTGAAGTCACAGAATGGAGATGAGTGAAATCACAGAGGGGGGAGTGTGTAGTCATAGAATGGAGGTTTGTGAAGTCAGAGAATGGAGGTGTGTGAAGACACAGAATGAATGTGAGTGAAGTCACACTATGGAATTGTGTGGAGTCCTAGAATGGAGGTGTGTGAAGTCCTAGAATGGAGGTGTGTGAAGTAACAGAATGGAGGTGTGTGAAGTCACAGAATGGAGCTGAGTGAAGTCATAGAATGCAGGTGTGTGAAGTCACAGACTGGAGATGTGTGAAGTCAGAATGGAGGTGTGTGAAGTCACAGAATGGAGGTGTGTGAAGTCCCAGAATGGAGGTGTGTGAAGTCAGAATGGTGGTGTGTGAAGTCATAGAATGGAGGTGTGTGAGGTAACAGAATGGAGGTGTGTGAAGTCAGATTCGAGGTGTGTGAAGTCATCGAATGGAGGTGTGTGCAGTCAGAATGTAGGTGTGTGAATTCATAAATGGAGGTGTGTGAAGTCACAGAATGGAGGGGTGTGAAGTCACAGAATGGAGATGTGTGAAGTCATAGAATGGAGGTGTGTGAAGTCACAGAATGGACTTGTGTGAAGTCATAGAATGGAGGTGTGTGAAGTCATAGAATGGAGGTGTGTGAAGTCACAGAATGGAGGTGTGTGAACTCAGAATGGAGGTGTGTGAACTCAGAATGGAAGTGTTTGAAGTCACAGCATGGAGATGTGTGAAATCATAGAATGGAGGTGTGTGAAGTCATTGAATGGAGGGGTGTGAAGTCACAATGGAGGTGTGTGAAGTCAGAATTGAGTTGTGTGAAATCATACAATTGAGGTGTGTGAAGTCAGAATGGAGGTGTGTGAAGTCATAGAATGTTGGTGTGTGAACTCACAGAATGGAGGTGCGTGAAGACAGAGAATGGAGGTGTGTGAAGTCATAGTACAGAGGTGTGTAAAGTCAAAGAGGGTGTGTTTGAAGTCAGAATGGAGGTGTATGAAGTCACAGAATGGAGGAGTGTGAAGTCAGAATGGAGATGTGTGAAGTCAGAGAATGGATGATTGTGAAGTAAGAATGCAGGTGTGTGAAATCATAGAATGGAGGTGTGTGAAGTCACAGAATGGAGGTGTGTGAAGTCATAGAATGGAGGTGTGTGAAGTCGTAGAATGGCGGTGTGTGAAGTTATAGAATGGAGGTGTGTGAAGTCACAAAATGGAGGTGTGTGGAGTCACAGAATGGAGGAGTGTGAAGTCATAGAATGGACGTGTGTGAAGTCATACAATGGAGGTGTGTGAAGTCAGAATGGAGGTGTGTGAAGTCAGAGTGGAGGTGTGTGAAGTCACAGAATGAAAGTGTGTGAAGTTACAGAATGGAGGTGTGTGAAGTCACAAAATGGAGGTTTGTGAAATCAAAGAATGGAAGTGTGTGAAATCAGAATTGTGTGTGTAATCATAGAATGGAGGTGTGTGAAGTCAGAATGGACGTGTGTGAAGTCATACAATGGAGGTGTGTGAAGTCAGAATGGAGGTGTGTGAAGTCAGAGTGGAGGTGTGTGAAGTCACAGAATGGAGGTGTGGGAAATAATAGAATGGAGGTGTGTGAAGTCATAGAATGGCGGTGTGTGAAGTCATGGAATGGAGGTGTGTGAAGTCAGAATGGAGGTGTGTGAAGTCAAAGAGGAGGTGTGTGAAGTAAGAATGGAGTTGTGTGAAGTCACAGAATGGAGGTGTGGGAAGTCATAGAATGGAGGTGTGTGAAGTCATACAATGGAGGTGTGTGAAGTCACAGAATGGAGTTGTGGGAAGTCATAGAATGGAGGTGTGTGAAGTCATAGAATGGCAATATGTGAAGTCATACAATGGAGGTGTGTGAAGTCAGAATGGAGGTGTGTGAAGTCAAAGAGGAGGTGTGTGAAGTAAGAATGGAGTTGTGTGAAGGCATAGAATGGCGGTGAGTAAAGTCATAGAATGGAGGTGTGTGAAGTCACAGAATGGTGGTGTGTGAATACAGAATGGAGGTGTGTGAAGTCACAGAATGGAGGTGTGTGAAGACATAGTATGGAGTTGTGTGAAGTCAGAATGGAGTTGTGTGAGGTCACACAATGGAGGTGTGTGAAGTCACAGAATGGAGGTGAGTGAAGTCACAGTATGGAATTGTGTGAAGTCATAGAATGGAGGTGAGTGAAGTCACAGAATGCAGGTGTGTGAAGTCACAGAATGGAGGTGTGTAAAGTCATAGAATGGATGTGTGTGAAGTCAGAATTGTGGTGTGTGAAGTCGGAGTGGAGGTGTCTGAAGTCACAGAATGAAGGTGTGTGAAGTCACAGAATGGAGGTGTGTGAAGTCAGAGTGGAGGTGTGTGAAGTCACAAAATGGAGGTGTGTGAAGTCATAGAATGGAGGTGTGTGAAGTCATAGAATGGCGGTGTGTGAAGTCAGAGAATGGAGGTGAGTGAAGTCATAGAATGCAGTTGTATGAAGTCACAGAATGGAGAGGTGTGTAGTCAGAATGGAGGTGTGTGAAGTCACAGAATGGAGGTGTGTGAAGTCATAGAATGGAGGTTTGTGAAGTCAGAATGGAGGTGTGTGAAGTCCTAGAATGGAGGTGAGTGAAGTCGCAGAATGCAAGTGTGTGAAATCTCAGAATGGAGGTTTGTAAAGTTAAAATGTAGGTGTGTTAAGTCACAGAATGGAGGTATGTGAAGTCACAGAATGGAGGTGTGGGAAGTCAGAGAATGGAGTTGTATGAAGTCATAGAATGGAGGTGTGTGCAGTCACAAAATGGAGGTGTTTGTCGTCACAGAATGGAGGTGTGTGAAGTCAGAATGGTGGTGTGTGAAGTCATGGAATGCAGGTGTGTGAGGTCACAGAATGGAGGTGTGTGAAGTCAGATTGGAGGTGTGTGAAGTCATAGAATGGAGGTGTGTGAAGTCATAGAATGGAGGTGTGTGAAGTCAGAATGTAGTTGTGTGAAGTCATAGAATGGAGTTGTGTGAAGTCACAGAATGGAGGTGTGTGAAGTCATAAAATGGAGGTGTGGGAAATCACGGAATGGAGGTGTGTGAAGTCACAGAATGGAGGTGTGTGAAGTCATAAAATCTAGATGTGTGAAGTCAAAGAGGAGGTGTGTGAAGTCAGAATGGAGGAGTGTAAACTCTGAATGGAGGTGTGTGACTCACGGAATGGAGGTGTGTGAGGTCTTAGAATGGACGTGTGTGAAGTCATACAATGAAGGTGTTTGAAGTCAGAATGGAGGTGTGTGAACTCAGAATGGAGGTGAGGGAAATCACAGAATGAAGGTGTGTGAAGTCATAGAATGGAGGTGTGTGAAGTCATAGAATGGAGGTGTGTGAAGTCAGAATGGAGGTGTGTGAAGTCAGAATGAAGGTGTGTGAAGTCACAGAATGGAGGTATGTGAACTCAGAATGGAGGTGTTTGAAGTCACAGAATGGAGATGTGTGAAATCATAGAATGGAGGTGTGTGAAGTCATAGAATGGAGGTGTGTGAAGTCGAAATGGAGGTGTGTGAAGTCACAGAATGGAGTTGTGTGAAGTGAGAATGGAGGTGTGTGAAGTCACAGAATGAAGGTGTGTGAAGTCACAGAATGGAGGTGTGTGAAGTCACCGAATGGAGGTGTGTGGAGTCAGAATTGAGGTGTGTGAGATCATAGAATGGAGGTGTGTGAAGTCAGAATGGAGGTGTGTGAAGTCATAGAATGGTGGTGAGTGAACTCACAGAATGGAGGTGTATGAAGTCACAGAATGGAGGTGTGTGAATTCAGAATGAAGGTGTGTGAAGTCACAGAATGGAGGTGTGTGAAGTCTTATAATGGACTTGTGTGAAGTCATAGAATGGAGGTGTGTGAAGTCACAGAATGGAGGTGTGTGAAGTCAGAATGGAGATGTGTGAAGTCGTAGAATGGATGTTTGTAAAGTAAGAATGGAGATGTGTGAAATCATACAATGGAGTTTGTGAAGTCACAGAATGGAGGTGTGTGAAATCATAGAATGGAGGTGTGTGAAGTCGTAGAATGGCGGTGTGTGAAGTCATAGAATGGAGGTGTGTGAAGTCACAGAATGGAGGTGTGTGAAGTCAGAATGGAGGTGTGTGATGTCACGGAATGGAGGTGTGTGAAGTCATAGAATGCAGGTGTGTGAAGTCATAGAATGGAGGTGTGTGAAGTCAGAATGGAGGTGTGTGAAGTCAGAATGGAGGTGTGTGAAGTCACAGAATGGAGATGTGAAACTCAGAATGGGGGTGTTTGAAGTCACAGAATGGAGGTGTGTGAAGTCACAGAATGGAGGTGTGTGAGTCACAGAATGGAGGTGTGTGAACTCAGAATGGAGGTGTATGAATTCACAGAATGGACGTGTGTGAAGTCACAGAATGGAGGTGTGTGAAGTCATAGAATTCAGGTGTGTGAAGTCCCAGAATGGAGATGTGTGAAGTCAGAATGGAGGTGTGTGAAGTCACAGAATGGAGGTGTGTGAAGTCATAGTATTGAGGTTTTGAATTCAGAATGGAGGTGTGTGAAGTCACAGAATGAAGGTATGTGAACTCAGAATGGAGGTGTTTGAAGTCACAGAATGGAGATGTGTGAAGTCATCGAATGGAAGTGTGTGAAGTCATACAATGGAGGTGTGTGAAGTCACAATGGAGGTGTGTGAAGTCACAGAATGGAGTTGTGTGAAGTCAGAATGAAGGTCTGTGAAGTCACAGAATGAAGGTGTGTGAAGTCACAGAATGGAGGTTTGTGAAGTCACAGAACGGAGGTGTGTGAAGTCAGAATTGAGGTGTGTGAAATCATAGAATGGAGGTGTGTGAAGTCAGAATTGATGTGTGGGAAATCATAGAATGAAGGTGTGTGAAGTCAGAATGGAGGTGTGTGAAGTCATAGAATAGACGCGTGGGAAATCATAGAAGGGAGGTGTGAGAAGTAAGAATGGAGGTGTGTGAAGTCATAGAATGGAGTTGTGTGAAGTCAGAATGTAGTTTTGTGAAGTCATAGAATGGAGTTGTGTAAAGTCACAGAATGGAGGTGTGTGAAGTCACAAAATGGAGGTGTGTGAAGGCAGAATGGAGGTGTGTGAAGTGAGAGTGGAGGTGTGTGAAGTCACAGAATGAAGGTGTGTGAAGTCACAGAATGGAGGTGTGTGAAGTCACAAAATGGAGGTTTGTGAAATCACAGAATGGAAGTGTGTGAAGTCACAGAATGGAGGTGTGGGAAATCATAGAATGGAGGTGTGTGACGTCACAGAATTGTGGTGTGTGAAGTCATAGAATGGAGGTGTGTGAAGTCAGAATGGAGGTGTGGGAAGTCAAAGAGGAGGTGTGTGAAGTAAGATTGGATTTGTGTGAAGTCACAGAATGGAGGTGTGGGAAGTCACAGAATGGAGGTGTGGAAAGTCATAGAATGGAGGTGTGTGAAGTCATACAATGGAGGTGTGTGAAGTCACAGAATGTAGGTGTGGGAAGTCATAGAATGGAGGTGTGTGAAGTCATAGAACGGCGGTATGTGAAGTCATAGAATGGAGGTGTGTGAAGTCACAGAATGGAGGAGTGTGAAGTCATAGAATAAACGTGTGTGAAGTCATACAATGGAGGTGTGTGAAGTCAGAATGGAAGTGTGTGAAGTCAAACAGGAGGTGTGTGAAGTAAGAATGGAGTTGTGTGAAGGCATAGAATGGCGGTGAGTAAAGTCATAGAATGGAGGTGTGTGAAGTCAGAGAATGGTGGTGTGTGAATACAGAATGGAGGTGTGTGAAGTCACAGAATGGAGGTGTGTGAAGACATAGTATGGAGTTGTGTGAAGTCAGAATGGAGTTGTGTGAGGTCACACAATTGAGGTGTGTGAAGTCACAGAATGGAGGTGTGTGAAGTCCTAGAATGGAGGTGAGTGAAGTCACAGAATGCAGGTGTGTGAAGTCACAGAATGAAGGTGTGTAAAGTCATAGAATGGATGTGTGTGAAGTCAGAATTGAGGTGTGTGAAGTCAGAGTGGAGGTGTGTGACGTAACAGAATGAAGGTGTATGAAGTCACAGAATGGAGGTGTGTGAAGTAAGAGTGGAGGTGTGTGAAGTCCCAGAATGGAGGTGTGTTAAGTCATAGAATGGAGGTGTGTGAAGTCATAGAATGGCGGTGTGTGAAGTCATAGAATGGAGGTGTGTGAAGTCACAGAATGGAGGTGTGTGAACTCAGAATGGAGGTGTGTGAAGTCACAGAATGGAGGTGTGTGAAGACATAGTGTGGAGTTGTTTGAAGTCAGAATGGAGGTGTGTGAAGTCACAGAATGGAGGTGTGTGAAGTAACAGAATGGAGGTGTGTGAAGTCACAGAATGGAGGTGTGTGAAGTCGTAGAATGGAGGTTTGTGAAGTCAGAATGGAGGTGTGTGAAGTCCTAGAATGGAGGTGAGTGAAGTCACAGAATGCAGGTGTGTGAAGTCTCAGAATGGAGGTTTGTAAAGTTAAAATGTAGGTGTGTTAAGTCACAGAATGGAGGTATGTGAAGTCACAGAATGGAGGTGTGGGAAGTCAGAGAATGGAGTTGTGTGAAGTCACAGAATGGAGGTGTGTGAAGTCACAAAACGGAGGTGTTTGACGTCACAGAATGGAGGTGTGTGAAGTCAGAATGGTGGTGTGTGAAGTCATAGAATGGAGGTGTGTGAGGTCACAGAATGGAGGTGTGTGAAGTCAGATTGGAGGTGTGCGAAGTCATAGAATAGAGGTGTGTGCAGTCAGAATGTAGGTGTGAGAAGTAATAAATGGAGGTGTGTGAAGACACAGAATGGAGGTGTGTGAAGTCACAGAATGGAGGTGTGTGAAGTCATAGAATGGAGGTGTGTGAAGTCAAAGGGGAGGTGTGTGAAGTCAGAATGGAGGTGTGTGAAGTCACAGAATGGAGGTGTGTGAACTCAGAATGGAGGTGTGTGAAGTCACGAAATGGAGGTGTGTGAAGTCATAGAATGGACGTGTGTGAAGTCATAGAATGGAGGTGTGTGAAGTCAGAATGGAGGTGTGTGAAGTCATAGAATGGAGGTGTGTGCAGTCAGAATGTAGTTGTGTGAAGTCATAGGATGGAGTTGTGTGAAGTCACAGAATGGAGGTGTGTGAAGTCACAGAATGGAGGTGTGTGAAGTCATAAAATGGAGGTGTGTGAAGTCACAGAATGGAGGTGTGTGAAGTCACAGAATGGAGGTGTGTGAAGTCATAAAATCTAGATGTGTGAAGTCAAAGAGGAGGTGTGTGAAGTCAGAATGGAGGTGTGTAAACTCTGAATGGAGGTGTGTGAATCACGGAATGGAGGTGTGTGAGGTCATAGAATGGACGTGTGTGAAGTCATACAATGAAGGTGTTTGAAGTCAGAATGGAGGTGAGGGAAATCACAGAATGAAGGTGTGTGAAGTCATAGAATGGAGGTGTGTGAAGTCATAGAATGGATGTGTGTGAAGTCAGAATGGAGGTGTGTGAAGTCAGAATGAAGGTGTGTGAAATCACAGAATGGAGGTATGTGAACTCAGAATGGAGGTGTTTGAAGTCACAGAATGGAGATGTGTGAAATCACGGAATGGAGGTGTGTGAAGTCATATAATGGACTTGTGTGAAGTCATAGAATGGAGGTGTGTGAAGTCACAGAATGGAGGTATGTGAAGTCACAGAATGGAGGTGTGGGAAGTCAGAGAATGGAGTTGTGTGAAGTCACAGAATGGAGGTGTGTGAAGTCACAAAACGGAGGTGTTTGACGTCACAGAATGGAGGTGTGTGAAGTCAGAATGGTGGTGTGTGAAGTCATAGAATGGAGGTGTGTGAGGTCACAGAATGGAGGTGTGTGAAGTCAGATTGGAGGTGTGCGAAGTCATAGAATAGAGGTGTGTGCAGTCAGAATGTAGGTGTGAGAAGTAATAAATGGAGGTGTGTGAAGACACAGAATGGAGGTGTGTGAAGTCACAGAATGGAGGTGTGTGAAGTCATAGAATGGAGGTGTGTGAAGTCAAAGGGGAGGTGTGTGAAGTCAGAATGGAGGTGTGTGAAGTCACAGAATGGAGGTGTGTGAACTCAGAATGGAGGTGTGTGAAGTCACGAAATGGAGGTGTGTGAAGTCATAGAATGGACGTGTGTGAAGTCATAGAATGGAGGTGTGTGAAGTCAGAATGGAGGTGTGTGAAGTCATAGAATGGAGGTGTGTGCAGTCAGAATGTAGTTGTGTGAAGTCATAGGATGGAGTTGTGTGAAGTCACAGAATGGAGGTGTGTGAAGTCACAGAATGGAGGTGTGTGAAGTCATAAAATGGAGGTGTGTGAAGTCACAGAATGGAGGTGTGTGAAGTCACAGAATGGAGGTGTGTGAAGTCATAAAATCTAGATGTGTGAAGTCAAAGAGGAGGTGTGTGAAGTCAGAATGGAGGTGTGTAAACTCTGAATGGAGGTGTGTGAATCACGGAATAGAGGTGTGTGAGGTCATAGAATGGACGTGTGTGAAGTCATACAATGAAGGTGTTTGAAGTCAGAATGGAGGTGAGGGAAATCACAGAATGAAGGTGTGTGAAGTCATAGAATGGAGGTGTGTGAAGTCATAGAATGGATGTGTGTGAAGTCAGAATGGAGGTGTGTGAAGTCAGAATGAAGGTGTGTGAAATCACAGAATGGAGGTATGTGAACTCAGAATGGAGGTGTTTGAAGTCACAGAATGGAGATGTGTGAAATCACGGAATGGAGGTGTGTGAAGTCATATAATGGACTTGTGTGAAGTCATAGAATGGAGGTGTGTGAAGTCACAGAATGGAGGTGTGTGAAGTCAGAATGGAGATGTGTGAAGTCGTAGAATGGATGTTTGTAAAGTAAGAATAGAGGTGTGTGAAATCATACAGTGGAGGTTTGTGAAGTCACAGAATGGAGGTGTGCGAAATCATAGAATGGAGGTGTGTGAAGTTGTAAAATGGAGGTGTGTGAAGTCAAAGAATGGAGTTGTGTGAAGTGAGAATGGAGGTGTGTGAAATCACAGAATGAAGGTGTGTGAAGTCACAGAATGGAGGTTTGTGAAGTCACAGAATGGAGGTGTGTGGAGTCAGAATTGAGGTGTGTGAAATCGTAGAATGGAGGTGTGTGAAGTCAGAATGGAGGTGTGTGAAGTCATAGAATGGTGGTGTGTGAAGTCACAGAATGGAGGTGTTTGAATTCAGAATGAAGGTATGTGAAGTCACAGAATGGAGGTGTGTGAAGTCATATAATGGACTTGTGTGAAGTCATAGAATGGAGGTGTGTGAAGTCACAGAATGGAGGTGTGTGAAGTCAGAATGGAGATGTGTGAAGTCGTAGAATGGATGTTTGTAAAGTTAGAATAGATGTGTGTGAAATCATACAGTGGAGGTTTGTGAAGTCACAGAATGGAGGTGTGCGAAATCATAGAATGGAGGTGTGTGAAGTTGTAGAATGGAGGTGTGTGAAGTCATAGAATGGAGGTGTGTGAAGTCAGAGAATGGAGGTGTGTGAAGTCAGAATGGAGGTGTGTGATGTCACGGAATGGAGGTGTGTAAAGTCATAGAATGCAGGTGTGTGAAGTCATAGAATGCAGGTGTGTGAAGTCAGAATGGAGGTGTGTGAAGTCAGAATGGAGGTTTGTGAAGTCACAGAATGGAGGTGTGTGAACTCAGAATGGAGTTGTTTGAAGTCACACAATGGAGGTGTGTGAAGTCACAGAATGGAGGTGTGTGAAGTCACAGAATGGAGGTGTGTGAACTCAGAATGGAGGTGTATGAATTCACAGAATGGACGTGTGTGAAGTCACGGAATGGAGGTGTGTGAAGTCACAGAATGCAGGTGTGTAAGTCCCAGAATGGATATGTGTGAAGTCAGAATGGAGGTGTGTGAAGTCACAGAATGGAGGTGTTTGAAGTCATAGTATTGAGGTTTTGAATTCAGAATGGAGGTTTGTGAAGTCAGAGAATGGAGGTGTGTGAAGTCAGAATGGAGGTGTTTGAAGTCACAGAATGGAGATGTGTGAAGTCATAGAATGGAAGTGTGTGAAGTCATAGAATGGAGGTGTGTGAAGTCAGAATGGAGGTGTGTGAACTCAGAATGGAGGTGTGGGAAATCACAGAATGAAGGTGTGTGAAGTCACAGAATGGAGGTGTGTGAAGTCACAGAATGGAGTTGTGTGAAGTCATAGAATGGAGGTGTGTGAAGTCATAGAATGGAGGTGTGTGAAGACACAGAATGGAGGTGTCCGAACTCAGAATGGAGGTGTGTGACGTCAAAGAGTGGAGGTGTGTGAAGTCATAGAATGGAGGTATGTGATGTCATAGAATGGAGGTGTGTGAAGTCAGAATGGAGATGTGTGAAGTCAGAATGGAGGTGTGTGAAGTCACAGAATGGAGGTATGTGAACTCAAAATGGAGGGGTTTGAAGTCACAGAATGTAGATGTGTGAAGTCATAGAATGGAGGTTTGTGAAGTCATAGAATGGAGGTGTGTGAAGTCACAACGGAGGTGTGTGAAGTCACAGAATGGAGTTGTGTGAAGTAAGAATGGAGGTGTGTGAAGTCACAGAATGAAGGTGTGTGAAGTCACAGAATGGAGGTGTGTGAAGTCACAGAATGGAGGTTTCTGAAGTAACAGAATAGAGGTGTGTGAAGTCAGAATTGATGTGTGTAACATCATACAATGGAGGTGTGAGAAGTCAGAATGGAGGTGTGTGAAGTCATAGAATGGTGGTGTGTGAAGTCAAAGAGGGGGTGTGAGAAGTCAGAATGGAGGTGTGTGAAGTCAGAGACTGGAGGTGTGTGAATTCAGAATGAAGGTGTGTGAAGTCACAGAATGTAGGTGTGTGAAGTCATAGAATGGACTTGTGTGAAGTCATAGAATGGAGGTGTGTGAAGTCACAGAATGGAGGTGTCTGAACTCAGAATGGAAGTGTGTGACGTCAAAGAGTGGAGGTGTGTGAAGTAGGAATGGAGGTGTGTGAAATCATAGAATGGAGGTTTGTGAAGTCACAGAATGGAGGTGTGTGAAATCATAGAATGGAGTTGTGTGAAGTCGTAGAATGGCCGTGTGTGAAGTCATAGAATGGAGGTGTGTGAAGTCATAGAATGCAGTTGTGTGAAGTCATAGAATGGAGGTGTGTGAAGTCAGAATGGAGGTGTGTGAAGTCAGAATGGAGGTGTATGAAGTCGCAGATCGGAGGTGTGTGAACTCAGAATGGAGGTGTTTGAAGTCACAGAATGGAGGTGTGTGAACTCAGAATGGAGGTGTTTGAAGTCACAGAATGGACGTGTGTGAAGTCATACAATGGAGGTGTGTGAAGTCACAATGGAGGTGTGTGAAGTCACAGAATGGAGTTGTGTGAAGTCAGAATGAAGGTCTGTGAAGTCACAGAATGAAGGTGTGTGAAGTCACAGAATGGAGGTTTGTGAAGTCACAGCACGGAGGTGTGTGAAGTCAGAATTGAGGTGTGTGAAATCATAGAATGGAGGTGTGTGAAGTCAGAATTGATGTGTGGGAAATCATAGAATGAAGGTGTGTGAAGTCAGAATGGAGGTGTGTGAAGTCATAGAATAGACGCGTGGGAAATCATAGAAGGGAGGTGTGAGAAGTAAGAATGGAGGTGTGTGAAGTCATAGAATGGAGTTGTGTGAAGTCAGAATGTAGTTGTGTGAAGTCATAGAATGGAGTTGTGTAAAGTCACAGAATGGAGGTGTGTGAAGTCACAAAATGGAGGTGTGTGAAGGCAGAATGGAGGTGTGTGAAGTGAGAGTGGAGGTGTGTGAAGTCACAGAATGAAGGTGTGTGAAGTCACAGAATGGAGGTGTGTGAAGTCACAAAATGGAGGTTTGTGAAATCACAGAATGGAAGTGTGTGAAGTCACAGAATGGAGGTGTGGGAAATCATGGAATGGAGGTGTGTGAAGTCACAGAATGGTGGTGTGTGAAGTCATAGAATGGAGGTGTGTGAAGTCAGAATGGAGGTGTGGGAAGTCAAAGAGGAGGTGTGTGAAGTAAGATTGGATTTGTGTGAAGTCACAGAATGGAGGTGTGGGAAGTCAGAGAATGGAGGTGTGGAAAGTCATAGAATGGAGGTGCGTGAAGTCATACAATGGAGGTGTGTGAAGTCACAGAATGGAGGTGTGGGAAGTCATAGAATGGAGGTGTGTGAAGTCATAGAACGGCGGTATGTGAAGTCATAGAATGGAGGTGTGTCAAGTCACAGAATGGAGGTGTGTGAAGTCACAGAATGGAGGAGTGTGAAGTCATAGAATGCACGTGTGTGAAGTCATACAATGGAGGTGTGTGAAGTCAGAATGGAAGTGTGTGAAGTCAAACAGGAGGTGTGTGAAGTAAGAATGGAGTTGTGTGAAGGCATAGAATGGCGGTGAGTAAAGTCATAGAATGGAGGTGTGTGAAGTCAGAGAATGGTGGTGTGTGAATACAGAATGGAGGTGTGTGAAGTCACAGAATGGAGGTGGGTGAAGACATAGTATGGAGTTGTGTGAAGTCAGAATGGAGTTGTGTGAGGTCACACAATTGAGGTGTGTGAAGTCACAGAATGGAGGTGTGTGAAGTCCTAGAATGGAGGTGAGTGAAGTCACAGAATGCAGGTGTGTGAAGTCACAGAATGAAGGTGTGTAAAGTCATAGAATGGATGTGTGTGAAGTCAGAATTGAGGTGTGTGAAGTCAGAGTGGAGGTGTGTGAAGTAACAGAATGAAGGTGTATGAAGTCACAGAATGGAGGTGTGTGAAGTAAGAGTGGAGGTGTGTGAAGTCCCAGAATGGAGGTGTGTTAAGTCATAGAATGGAGGTGTGTGAAGTCATAGAATGGCGGTGTGTGAAGTCATAGAATGGAGGTGTGTGAAGTCACAGAATGGAGGTGTGTGAACTCAGAATGGAGGTGTGTGAAGTCACAGAATGGAGGTGTGTGAAGACATAGTGTGGAGTTGTTTGAAGTCAGAATGGAGGTGTGTGAAGTCACAGAATGGAGGTGTGTGAAGTAACAGAATGGAGGTGTGTGAAGTCACAGAATGGAGGTGTGTGAAGTCATAGAATGCAGGTGTGTGAAGTCCCAGAATGGATATGTGTGAAGTCAGAATTGAGGTGTGTGAAGTCACAGAATGGAGGTGTTTGAAGTCATAGTATTGAGGTTTTGAATTCAGAATGGAGGTTTGTGAAGTCAGAGAATGGAGGTGTGTGAAGTCAGAATGGAGGTGTTTGAAGTCACAGAATGGAGATGTGTGAAGTCATAGAATGGAAGTGTGTGAAGTCATAGAATGGAGGTGTGTGAAGTCAGAATGGAGGTGTGTGAACTCAGAATGGAGGTGTGGGAAATCACAGAATGAAGGTGTGTGAAGTCACAGAATGGAGGTGTGTGAAGTCACAGAATGGAGTTGTGTGAAGTCATAGAATGGAGGTGTGTGAAGTCATAGAATGGAGGTGTGTGAAGTCACAGAATGGAGGTGTCCGAACTCAGAATGGAGGTGTGTGACGTCAAAGAGTGGAGGTGTGTGAAGTCACAGAATGTAGATGTGTGAAGTCATAGAATGGAGGTTTGTGAAGTCATAGAATGGAGGTGTGTGAAGTCACAACGGAGGTGTGTGAAGTCACAGAATGGAGTTGTGTGAAGTAAGAATGGAGGTGTGTGAAGTCACAGAATGAAGGTGTGTGAAGTCACAGAATGAAGGTGTGTGAAGTCACAGAATGGAGGTTTCTGAAGTAACAGAATAGAGGTGTGTGAAGTCAGAATTGATGTGTGTAACATCATACAATGGAGGTGTGAGAAGTCAGAATGGAGGTGTGTGAAGTCATAGAATGGTGGTGTGTGAAGTCAAAGAGGGGGTGTGAGAAGTCAGAATGGAGGTGTGTGAAGTCAGAGACTGGAGGTGTGTGAATTCAGAATGAAGGTGTGTGAAGTCACAGAATGTAGGTGTGTGAAGTCATAGAATGGACTTGTGTGAAGTCATAGAATGGAGGTGTGTGAAGTCACAGAATGGAGGTGTCTGAACTCAGAATGGAAGTGTGTGACGTCAAAGAGTGGAGGTGTGTGAAGTAGGAATGGAGGTGTGTGAAATCATAGAATGGAGGTTTGTGAAGTCACAGAATGGAGGTGTGTGAAATCATAGAATGGAGGTGTGTGAAGTCGTAGAATGGCCGTGTGTGAAGTCATAGAATGGAGGTGTGTGAAGTCATAGAATGCAGTTGTGTGAAGTCATAGAATGGAGGTGTGTGAAGTCAGAATGGAGGTGTGTGAAGTCAGAATGGAGGTGTATGAAGTCGCAGATCGGAGGTGTGTGAACTCAGAATGGAGGTGTTTGAAGTCACAGAATGGAGGTGTGTGAAGTCAGAATGGAGGTGTATGAAGTCGCAGATCGGAGGTGTGTGAACTCAGAATGGAGGTGTTTGAAGTCACAGAATGGACGTGTGTGAAGTCATACAATGGAGGTGTGTGAAGTCACAATGGAGGTGTGTGAAGTCACAGAATGGAGTTGTATGAAGTCAGAATGAAGGTCTGTGAAGTCACAGAATGAAGGTGTGTGAAGTCACAGAATGGAGGTTTGTGAAGTCACAGAACGGAGGTGTGTGAAGTCAGAATTGAGGTGTGTGAAATCATAGAATGGAGGTGTGTGAAGTCAGAATTGATGTGTGGGAAATCATAGAAGGGAGGTGTGAGAAGTAAGAATGGAGGTGTGTGAAGTCATAGAATGGAGTTGTGTGAAGTCAGAATGTAGTTGTGTGAAGTCATAGAATGGAGTTGTGTAAAGTCACAGAATGGAGGTGTGTGAAGTCACAAAATGGAGGTGTGTGAAGGTAGAATGGAGGTGTGTGAAGTGAGAGTGGAGGTGTGTGAAGTCACAGAATGAAGGTGTGTGAATTCACAGAATGGAGGTGTGTGAAGTCACAAAATGGAGGTTTGTGAAATCACAGAATGGAAGTGTGTGAAGTCACAGAATGGAGGTGTGGGAAATCATAGAATGGAGGTGTGTGAAGTCACAGAATGGTGGTGTGTGAAGTCATAGAATGGAGGTGTGTGAAGTCAAAATGGAGGTGTGGAAAGTCAAAGAGGAGGTGTGTGAAGTAAGATTGGATTTGTGTGAAGTCACAGAATGGAGGTGTGGGAAGTCACAGAATGGAGGTGTGGAAAGTCATAGAATGGAGGTGTGTGAAGTCATACAATGGAGGTGTGTGAAGTCACAGAATGGAGGTGTGGGAAGTCATAGAATGGAGGTGTGTGAAGTCATAGAACGGCGGTATGTGAAGTCATAGAATGGAGGTGTGTGAAGTCACAGAATGGAGGTGTGTGAAGTCACAGAATGGAGGAGTGTGAAGTCATAGAATGCACGTGTGTGAAGTCATACAATGGAGGTGTGTGAAGTCAGAATGGAAGTGTGTGAAGTCAAACAGGAGGTGTGTGAAGTAAGAATGGAGTTGTGTGAAGGCATAGAATGGCGGTGAGTAAAGTCATAGAATGGAGGTGTGTGAAGTCAGAGAATGGTGGTGTGTGAATACAGAATGGAGGTGTGTGAAGTCACAGAATGGAGGTGTGTGAAGACATAGTATGGAGTTGTGTGAAGTCGGAATGGAGTTGTGTGAGGTCACACAATTGAGGTGTGTGAAGTCACAGAATGGAGGTGTGTGAAGTCCTAGAATGGAGGTGAGTGAAGTCACAGAATGCAGGTGTGTGAAGTCACAGAATGAAGGTGTGTAAAGTCATAGAATGTATGTGTGTGAAGTCAGAATTGAGGTGTGTGAAGTCAGAGTGGAGGTGTGTGAAGTAACAGAATGAAGGTGTATGAAGTCACAGAATGGAGGTGTGTGAAGTAAGAGTGGAGGTGTGTGAAGTCCCAGAATGGAGGTGTGTTAAGTCATAGAATGGAGGTGTGTGAAGTCATAGAATGGCGGTGTGTGAAGTCATAGAATGGAGGTGTGTGAAGTCACAGAATGAAGGTGTGTGAACTCAGAATGGAGGTGTGTGAAGTCACAGAATGGAGGTGTGTGAAGACATACTGTGGAGTTGTTTGAAGTCAGAATGGAGGTGTGTGAAGTCACAGAATGGAGGTGTGTGAAGTAACAGAATGGAGGTGTGTGAAGTCACAGAATGGAGGTGTGTGAAGTCATAGAATGGAGGTTTGTGAAGTCAGAATGGAGGTGTGTGAAGTCCTAGAATGGAGGTGAGTGAAGTCACAGAATGCAGGTGTGTGAAGTCTCAGAATGGAGGTTTGTAAAGTTAAAATGTAGGTGTGTTAAGTCACAGAATGGAGGTATGTGAAGTCACAGAATGGAGGTGTGGGAAGTCAGAGAATGGAGTTGTGTGAAGTCACAGAATGGAGGTGTGTGAAGTCACAAAACGGAGGTGTTTGACGTCACAGAATGGAGGTGTGTGAAGTCAGAATGGTGGTGTGTGAAGTCATAGAATGGAGGTGTGTGAGGTCACAGAATGGAGGTGTGTGAAGTCAGATTGGAGGTGTGCGAAGTCATAGAATAGAGGTGTGTGCAGTCAGAATGTAGGTGTGAGAAGTAATAAATGGAGGTGTGTGAAGACACAGAATGGAGGTGTGTGAAGTCACAGAATGGAGGTGTGTGAAGTCATAGAATGGAGGTGTGTGAAGTCAAAGGGGAGGTGTGTGAAGTCAGAATGGAGGTGTGTGAAGTCACAGAATGGAGGTGTGTGAACTCAGAATGGAGGTGTGTGAAGTCACGAAATGGAGGTGTGTGAAGTCATAGAATGGACGTGTGTGAAGTCATAGAATGGAGGTGTGTGAAGTCAGAATGGAGGTGTGTGAAGTCATAGAATGGAGGTGTGTGCAGTCAGAATGTAGTTGTGTGAAGTCATAGGATGGAGTTGTGTGAAGTCACAGAATGGAGGTGTGTGAAGTCACAGAATGGAGGTGTGTGAAGTCATAAAATGGAGGTGTGTGAAATCACAGAATGGAGGTGTGTGAAGTCACAGAATGGAGGTGTGTGAAGTCATAAAATCTAGATGTGTGAAGTCAAAGAGGAGGTGTGTGAAGTCAGAATGGAGGTGTGTAAACTCTGAATGGAGGTGTGTGAATCACGGAATGGAGGTGTGTGAGGTCATAGAATGGACGTGTGTGAAGTCATACAATGAAGGTGTTTGAAGTCAGAATGGAGGTGTGTGAACTCAGAATGGAGGTGAGGGAAATCACAGAATGAAGGTGTGTGAAGTCATAGAATGGAGGTGTGTGAAGTCATAGAATGGATGTGTGTGAAGTCAGAATGGAGGTGTGTGAAGTCAGAATGAAGGTGTGTGAAATCACAGAATGGAGGTATGTGAACTCAGAATGGAGGTGTTTGAAGTCACAGAATGGAGATGTGTGAAATCACGGAATGGAGGTGTGTGAAGTCATAGAATGGAGGTGTGTGAAGTCGAAATGGAGTTGTGTGAAGTCAAAGAATGGAGTTGTGTGAAGTGAGAATGGAGGTGTGTGAAGTCACAGAATGAAGGTGTGTGAAGTCACAGAATGGAGGTTTGTGAAGTCACAGAATGGAGGTGTGTGGAGTCAGAATTGAGGTGTGTGAAATCGTAGAATGGAGTTGTGTGAAGTCAGAATGGAGGTGTGTGAAGTCATAGAATGGTGGTGTGTGAAGTCACAGAATGGAGGTGTTTGAATTCAGAATGAAGGTATGTGAAGTCACAGAATGGAGGTGTGTGAAGTCATATAATGGACTTGTGTGAAGTCATAGAATGGAGGCGTGTGAAGTCACAGAATGGAGGTGTGTGAAGTCAGAATGGAGATGTGTGAAGTCGTAGAATGGATGTTTGTAAAGTAAGAATAGAGGTGTGTGAAATCATACAGTGGAGGTTTGTGAAGTCACAGAATGGAGGTGTGCGAAATCATAGAATGGAGGTGTGTGAAGTTGTAGAATGGAGGTGTGTGAAGTCATAGAATGGAGGTGTGTGAAGTCAGAGAATGGAGGTGTGTGAAGTCAGAATGGAGGTGTGTGATGTCACAGAATGGAGGTGTGTAAAGTCATAGAATGCAGGTGTGTGAAGTCATAGAATGGAGGTGTGTGAAGTCAGAATGGAGGTGTGTGAAGTCAGAATGGAGGTTTGTGAAGTCACAGAATGGAGGTGTGTGAACTCAGAATGGAGTTGTTTGAAGTCACACAATGGAGGTGTGTGAAGTCACAGAATGGAGGTGTGTGAAGTCACAGAATGGAGGTGTGTGAACTCAGAATGGAGGTGTATGAATTCACAGAATGGACGTGTGTGAAGTCACGGAATGGAGGTGTGTGAAGTCACAGAATGCAGGTGTGTGAAGTCCCAGAATGGATATGTGTGATGTCAGAATGGAGGTGTGTGAAGTCACAGAATGGAGGTGTTTGAAGTCATAGTATTGAGGTTTTGAATTCAGAATGGAGGTTTGTGAAGTCAGAGAATGGAGGTGTGTGAAGTCAGAATGGAGGTGTTTGAAGTCACAGAATGGAGATGTGTGAAGTCATAGAATGGAAGTGTGTGAAGTCATAGAATGGAGGTGTGTGAAGTCAGAATGGAGGTGTGTGAACTCAGAATGGAGGTGTGGGAAATCACAGAATGAAGGTGTGTGAAGTCACAGAATGGAGGTGTGTGAAGTCACAGAATGGAGTTGTGTGAAGTCATAGAATGGAGGTGTGTGAAGTCATAGAATGGAGGTGTGTGAAGACACAGAATGGAGGTGTCCGAACTCAGAATGGAGGTGTGTGACGTCAAAGAGTGGAGGTGTGTGAAGTCATAGAATGGAGGTATGTGATGTCATAGAATGGAGGTGTGTGAAGTCAGAATGGAGATGTGTGAAGTCAGAATGGAGGTGTGTGAAGTCACAGAATGGAGGTATGTGAACTCAAAATGGAGGGGTTTGAAGTCACAGAATGTAGATGTGTGAAGTCATAGAATGGAGGTTTGTGAAGTCATAGAATGAAGGTGTGTGAAGTCACAACGGAGGTGTGTGAAGTCACAGAATGGAGTTGTGTGAAGTAAGAATGGAGGTGTGTGAAGTCACAGAATGAAGGTGTGTGAAGTCACAGAATGGAGGTGTGTGAAGTCACAGAATGGAGGTTTCTGAAGTAACAGAATAGAGGTGTGTGAAGTCAGAATTGATGTGTGTAACATCATACAATGGAGGTGTGAGAAGTCAGAATGGAGGTGCGTGAAGTCATAGAATGGTGGTGTGTGAAGTCAAAGAGGGGGTGTGAGAAGTCAGAATGGAGGTGTGTGAAGTCAGAGACTGGAGGTGTGTGAATTCAGAATGAAGGTGTGTGAAGTCACAGAATGTAGGTGTGTGAAGTCATAGAATGGACTTGTGTGAAGTCATAGAATGGAGGTGTGTGAAGTCACAGAATGGAGGTGTCTGAACTCAGAATGGAAGTGTGTGACGTCAAAGAGTGGAGGTGTGTGAAGTAGGAATGGAGGTGTGTGAAATCATAGAATGGAGGTTTGTGAAGTCACAGAATGGAGGTGTGTGAAATCATAGAATGGAGTTGTGTGAAGTCGTAGAATGGCCGTGTGTGAAGTCATAGAATGGAGGTGTGTGAAGTCATAGAATGCAGTTGTGTGAAGTCATAGAATGGAGGTGTGTGAAGTCAGAATGGAGGTGTGTGAAGTCAGAATGGAGGTGTATGAAGTCGCAGATCGGAGGTGTGTGAACTCAGAATGGAGGTGTTTGAAGTCACAGAATGGACGTGTGTGAAGTCACAGAATGGAGGTGTGTGAAGTCACAGAATGG
The DNA here is from genome assembly GCF_031878675.1 of Megascapheus bottae. Taxonomy (NCBI): domain Eukaryota; kingdom Metazoa; phylum Chordata; class Mammalia; order Rodentia; family Geomyidae; genus Megascapheus; species Megascapheus bottae. Next base: position 202,283 of record NW_028327683.1, read on the forward strand.
AGGTGTGTGAACTCAGAATGGAGGTGTTTGAAGTCACAGAATGGAGATGTGTGAAGTCATAGAATGGAGGTGTATGAAGTCATAGAATGGAGGTGTGTGAAGTCACAATGAAGGTGTGTGAAGTCACAGAATAGAGTTGTGTGAAATCAGAACGGAGGTGTATGAAGTCACAGAATGAAGGTGTGTGAAGTCACAGAATGGAGGTGTGTGAAGTCACAGAATGGAGGTTTGTGAAGTCACAGAATGGAGGTGTGTGAAGTCAAAATTGAGGTGTGTGAAACCATAGAATGGAGGTGTGTGAAGTCAAAATGGAGGTGTGTGAAGTCACAGAATGGAGGTGTGTGAACTGAGAATGGAGGTGTTTGAAGTCACAGAATGGACGTGTGTGAAGTCACAGAATGGAGGTGTGTGAAGTCACAGAATGGAGGTGTGTGAACTCAGAATGGAGGTGTTTGAAGTCACAGAATGGACGTGTGTGAAGTCACAGAATGGAGGTGTGTGAAATCATACAATGCAGTTGTTTGAAGTCCCAGAATGGAGATGTGTTAAGTCAGAATGGACGTGTGTGAAGTCACAGATGGAGGTGTGTGAAGTCACAGTATGAAGGTATTGAAGTCAGAATGGACGTGTGTGAAGTCACAGATTGGAGGTATGTGAACTCAGAATGGAGGTGTTTGAAGTGAAAGAATGGAGATGTGTGAAGTCATAGAATGGAGGTGTGTGACGTCATAGAATGGAGGTGTGTGAAGTCACAATGGAGGTGTGTGAAGTCACAGAATGGAGTTGTGTGAAGTCAGAAGGGAGGTGTGTGAAGTCACAGAATGAAGGTGTGTGAAGTCACAGAATTGAGTTGTGTGAAGTCACAGAATGGAGGTTTGTGAAGTCACAGAATGGAGGTGTGTGCAGTCAGAATTGAGGTCTGTGAAATCAGAGAACGGAGGTGTATGAAGTCAGAATGGAGGTGTGTGAAGTCATAGAATGGTGGTGTGTGAACTCACAGAATGGAGGTGTGTGAGTCACAGAATGGAGGTGTGTGAAGTCATAGAACGGCGGTGTGTGAAGTCAAAGAGTGGGTGCGTGAAGTCAGAATGGAGGTGTGTGAAGTCAGAATGGAGGTGTGTGATGTCACGGAATGGAGGTGTGTGAAGTCATAGAATGCAGGTGTGTGAAGTCATAGAATGGAGCTGTGTGAAGTCAGAATGGAAGTGTGTGAAGTCAGAATGGAGGTGTGTGAAGTCAAAGAATGGAGGTGTGTGAAGTCAGAATGGAGGTGTGTGAAGTCAGAATGGAGGTGTATGAAGTCACAGATTGGAGGTGTGTGAACTCAGAATGGAGGTGTTTGAAGTCACAGAATGGACGTGTGTGAAGTCACAGAATGGAGGTGTGTGAAGTCACAGAATGGAGGTGTGTGAACTCAGAATGGAGGTGTTTGAAGTCACAGAATGGAGATGTGTGAAGTCATAGAATGGAGGTGTATGAAGTCATAGAATGGAGGTGTGTGAAGTCACAATGAAGGTGTGTGAAGTCACAGATTAGAGTTGTGTGAAATCAGAACGGAGGTGTGTGAAATCACAGAATGAAGGTGTGTGAAGTCACAGAATGGAGGTGTGTGAAGTCACAGAATGGAGGTTTGTGAAGTCACAGAATGGAGGTGTGTGAAGTCAGAATTGAGGTGTGTGAAATCATAGAACGGAGGTGTGTGAAGTCATAGAATGGATGTGTGTGAAGTCAGAATGGAGGTGTGTGAAGTCAGAATGAAGGTGTGTGAAGTCACAGAATGGAGGTATGTGAACTCAGAATGGAGGTGTTTGAAGTCACAGAATGGAGATGTGTGAAATCACAGAATGGAGGTGTGTGAAGTCATAGAATGGAGGTGTGTGAAGTCGAAATGGAGGTGTGTGAAGTCAAAGAATGGAGTTGTGTGAAGTGAGAATGGAGGTGTGTGAAGTCACAGAATGAAGGTGTGTGAAGTCACAGAATGGAGGTTTGTGAAGTCACAGAATGGAGGTGTGTGGAGTCAGAATTGAAGTGTGTGAAATCGTAGAATGGAGGTGTGTGAAGTCAGAATGGAGGTGTGTGAAGTCATAGAATGGTGGTGTGTGAAGTCACAGAATGGAGGTGTGTGAAGTCACAGAATGGAGGTGTTTGAATTCAGAATGAAGGTGTGTGAAGTCACAGAATGGAGGTGTGTGAAGTCATATAATGGACTTGTGTGAAGTCATAGAATGGAGGTGTGTGAAGTCACAAAATGGAGGTGTGTGAAGTCAGAATGGAGATGTGTGAAGTCGTAGAATGGATGTTTGTAAAGTAAGAAAGGAGGTGTGTGAAATCATACAATGGAGGTTTGTGAAGTCACAGAATGGAGGTGTGCGAAATCATAGAATGGAGGTGTGTGAAGTTGTAGAATGGAGGTGTGTGAAGTCATAGAATGGAGGTGTGTGAAGTCAGAGAATGGAGGTGTGTGAAGTCAGAATGGAGGTGTGTGAAGTCACAGAATGGAGGTATGTGAACTCAAAATGGAGGGGTTTGAAGTCACAGAATGTAGATGTGTGAAGTCATAGAATGGAGGTTTGTGAAGTCATAGAATGGAGGTGTGTGAAGTCACAACGGAGGTGTGTGAAGTCACAGAATGGATTTGTGTGAATTAAGAATGGAGGTGTGTGAAGTCACAGAATGAAGGTGTGTGAAGTCACAGAATGGAGGTGTGTGAAGTCACAGAATGGAGGTTTCTGAAGTAACAGAATGGAGGTGTGTGAAGTCAGAATTGAGGTGTGTAACATCATACAATGGAGGTGTGAGAAGTCAGAATGGAGGTGTGTGAAGTCATAGAATGGTGGTGTGTGAAGTCAAAGAGGGGGTGTGAGAAGTCAGAATGGAGGTGTGTGAAGTCAGAGACTGAAGGTGTGTGAATTCAGAATGGAGGTGTGTGAAGTCACAGAATGTAGGTGTGTGAAGTCATAGAATGGACTTGTGTGAAGTCATAGAATGGAGGTGTGTGAAGTCACAGAATGGAGGTGTCTGAACTCAGAATGGAGGTGTGTGACGTCAAAGAGTGGAGGTGTGTGAAGTAGGAATGGAGGTGTGTGAAATCATAGAATGGAGGTTTGTGAAGTCACAGAATGGAGGTGTGTGAAATCATAGAATGGAGGTGTGTGAAGTCGTAGAATGGCCGTGTGTGAAGTCATAGAATGGAGGTGTGTGAAGTCATAGAATGCAGGTGTGTGAAGTCATAGAATGGAGGTGTGTGAAGTCAGAATGGAGGTGTGTGAAGTCAGAATGGAGGTGTATGAAGTCACAGATCGGAGGTGTGTGAACTCAGAATGGAGGTGTTTGAAGTCACAGAATGGACGTGTGTGAAGTCACAGAATGGAGGTGTGTGAAGTCACAGAATGGAGGTGTGTGAACTCAGAATGGAGGTGTTTGAAGTCACAGAAAGGAGATGTGTGAAGTCATAGAATGGAGGTGTATGAAGTCATAGAATGGAGGTGTGTGAAGTCACAATGAAGGTGTGTGAAGTCACAGAATAGAGTTGTGTGAAATCAGAACGGAGGTGTGTGAAGTCACAGAATTAAGGTGTGTGAAGTCACAGAATGGAGGTGTGTGAATTCACAGAATGGAGGTTTGTGAAGTCACAGAATGGAGGTGTGTGAAGTCAAAATTGAGGTGTGTGAAACCATAGAATGGAGGTGTGTGAAGTCAAAATGGAGGTGTGTGAAGTCACAGAATGGAGGTGTGTGAACTGAGAATGGAGGTGTTTGAAGTCACAGAATGGACGTGTGTGAAGTCACAGAATGGAGGTGTGTGAAGTCACAGAATGGAGGTGTGTGAACTCAGAATGGAGGTGTTTGAAGTCACAGAATGGACGTGCGTGAAGTCACAGAATGGAGGTGTGTGAAATCATACAATGCAGTTGTTTGAAGTCCCAGAATGGAGATGTGTTAAGTCAGAATTGACGTGTGTGAAGTCACAGATGGAGGTGTGTGAAGTCACAGTATGAAGGTATTGAAGTCAGAATGGACGTGTGTGAAGTCACAGATTGGAGGTATGTGAACTCAGAATGGAGGTGTTTGAAGTCAAAGAATGGAGATGTGTGAAGTCATAGAATGGAGGTGTGTGACGTCATAGAATGGAGGTGTGTGAAGTCACAATGGAGGTGTGTGAAGTCACAGAATGGAGTTGTGTGAAGTCAGAAGGGAGGTGTGTGAAGTCACAGAATGAAGGTGTGTGAAGTCACAGAATTGAGTTGTGTGAAGTCACAGAATGGAGGTTTGTGAAGTCACAGAATGCAGGTGTGTGCAGTCAGAATTGAGGTCTGTGAAATCATAGAATGGAGGTGTGTGAAGTCAGAATGGAGGTGTGTGAAGTCATAGAATGGTGGTGTGTGAACTCACAGAATGGAGGTGTGTGAGTCACAGAATGGAGGTGTGTGAAGTCATAGAATGCAGGTGTGTGAAGTCATAGAATGGAGGTGTGTGAAGTCAGAATGGAAGTGTGTGAAGTCAGAATGGAGGTGTGTGAAGTCAAAGAATGGAGGTGTGTGAAGTCAGAATGGAGGTGTGTGAAGTCAGAATGGAGGTGTATGAAGTCACAGATCGGAGGTGTGTGAACTCAGAATGGAGGTGTTTGAAGTCACAGAATGGACGTGTGTGAAGTCACAGAATGGAGGTGTGTGAAGTCACAGAATGGAGGTGTGTGAACTCAGAATGGAGGTGTTTGAAGTCACAGAATGGAGATGTGTGAAGTCATAGAATGGAGGTGTATGAAGTCATAGAATGGAGGTGTGTGAAGTCACAATGAAGGTGTGTGAAGTCACAGAATAGAGTTGTGTGAAATCAGAACGAAGGTGTGTGAAGTCACAGAATGAAGGTGTGTAAAGTCACAGAATGGAGGTGTGTGAAGTCACAGAATGGAGGTTTGTGAAGTCACAGAATGGAGGTGTGTGAAGTCAGAATTGAGGTGTGTGAAATCATAGAACGGAGGTGTGTGAAGTCAAAATGGAGGTGTGTGAAGTCACAGAATGGAGGTGTGTGAACTCAGAATGGAGGTGTTTGAAGTCACAGAATGGACGTGTGTGAAGTCACAGAATGGAGGTGTGTGAAGTCACAGAATGGAGGTGTGTGAACTCAGAATGGAGGTGTTTGAAGTCACAAAATGGACGTGTGTGAAGTCACAGAATGGAGGTGTGTGAAGTCATACAATGCATTTGTTTGAAGTCCCAGAATGGAGATGTGTTATGTCAGTATGGACGTGTGTGAAGTCACAGATGGAGGTGTGTGAAGTCACAGTATGAAGGTATTGAAGTCAGAATGGACGTGTGAAGTCACAGAATGGAGGTATGTGAACTCAGAATGGAGGTGTTTGAAGTCAAAGAATGGAGATGTGTCAAGTCATAGAATGGAGGTGTATGAAGTCATAGAATGGAGGTGTGTGAAGTCACAATGGAGGTGTGTGAAGTCACAGAATGGAGTTGTGTGAAGTCAGAATGGAGGTGTGTGAAGTCACAGAATGAAGGTGTGTGAAGTCACAGAATGGAGTTGTGTGAAGTCACAGAATGGAGGTTTGTGAAGTCACAGAATGGAGGTGTGTGCAGTCAGAATTGAGGTGTGTGAAATCATAGAATGGAGGTGTGTGAAGTCAGAATGGAGGTGTGTGAAGTCATAGAATGGTCGTGTGTGAACTCACAGAATGGAGGTGTGTGAGTCACAGAATGGAGGCGTGTGAAGTCATAGAACGGCGGTGTGTGAAGTCAAAGAGTGGGTGTGTGAAGTCAGAATGGAGGTGTGTGAAGTCAGAATGGAGGTGTGTGATGTCACGGAATGGAGGTGTGTGAAGTCATAGAATGCAGGTGTGTGAAGTCATAGAATGCAGGTGTGTGAAGTCAGAATGGAAGTGTGTGAAGTCAGAATGGAGGTGTGTGAAGTCAAAGAATGGAGGTGTGTGAACTCAGAATGGACGTGTGTGAAGTCACAGAATGGAGGTGTGTGAAGTCATAGAATGCAGGTGTGTGAAGACCCAGAATGGAGATGTGTGAAGTCAGAATGGAGGTGTGTGAAGTCACAGAATGAAGGTATGTGAAGTCATAGTATTGAGGTTTTGAATTCAGAATGGAGGTGTGTGAAGTCACAGAATGAAGGTATGTGAACTCAGAATGGAGGTGTTTGAAGTCACAGAATGGAGATGTGTGAAGTCATAGAATGGAGGTGTGTGAAGTCATACAATGCAGGTGTGTGAAGTCACAATGGAGGTGTGTGAAGTCACAGAATGGAGTTGTGTGAAGTCAGAATGGAGGTCTGTGAAGTCACAGAATGAAGGTTTGTGAAGTCACAGAATGGAGGTGTCTGAAGTCAGAATTGAGGTGTGCGAAATCATAGAATGGAGGTGTGTGAAGTCAGAATTGAGGTGTGTGAAATAATAGAATGGAGGTGTGTGAAGTCAGAGTGGAGGTGTGTGAAGTCATAGAATAGACGCGTGTGAAGTCATAGAAGGGCTGTGTGTGAAGTCAGAATGGAGGTGTGTAAACTCAGAATGGAGATGTGTGAAGTCACGGAATGCAGGTGTGTGGGGTCATAGAATGGACGTGTGTGAAATCATAGAATGGAGGTGTGTGAAGTCAGAATGGAGGTGTGTGAAGTCAGAATGGAGGTGTGGGAAATCACAGAATGAAGGTGTGTGAAGTCATAGAATGGAGGTGTGTGAAGTCAGAATGGAGGTGTGTGAACTCAGAATGGAGGTGTGGGAAATCACAGAATGAAGGTGTGTGAAGTCATAGAATGGAGGTGTGTGAAGTCACAGAATGGAGTTGTATGAAGTCATAGAATGGAGGTGTGTGAAGTCATAAAATGGAGGTGTGTGAAGTCACAGAATGGAGTTGTGTGAAGTCATAGAATGGAGTTGTGTGAAGTCATAGAATGGAGGTGTGTGAAGTCACAGAATGGAGGTGTCTGAACTCAGAATGGAGGTGTGTGACGTCAAAGAGTGGAGGTGTGTGAAGTCATAGAATGGAGGTGTGTGAAGTTAGAATGGAGGTGTGTGAAGTCACAGAATGGAGGTATGTGAAATCAAAATGGAGATGTTTGAAGGCACAGAATGAAGATGTGTGAAGTCATAGAATGGAGGTGTGTGAAGTCATAGAATGGAGGTGTGTGAAGTCACAATGGAGGTGTGTGAAGTCACAGAATGGAGTTGTGTACAGTAAGAATGGAGGTGTGTGAAGTCACAGAATGAAGGTGTGTGAAGTTACAGAATGGAGGTGTGTTAAGTCAGAATTGAGGTGTGTAACATCATAGAATGGAGGTGTGTGAAGTCAGAATGGAGGTCAGTGAAGTCAGAAAATGGTGGTGTGTGAACTCACAGAATGGAGGTGTGTGAAGTCGCAGAATGGAGCTCTGTGAAATCATAGAACGGAGGTGTGTTAAGTCAAAGAGGGGGTGTGAGAAGTCAGAATGGAGGTGTGTGAAGTCAGAGAATGGAGGTGTGTGAAGTCAGAATGAAGGTGTGTGAAGTCATAGAATGGACTTGTGTGAAGTCATAGAATGGAGGTGTGTGAAGTCACAGAATTGAGGTGTGTGAAGTCAGAATGGAGATGTGTGAAGTCATAGAATGGATGTTTGTGAAGTAGGAATGGAGGTGTGTGAAATCATAGAATGGAGGTTTGTTAAGTCACAGAATGTAGGTGTGTGAAATATTGGAATGGAGTTGTGTGAAGTCGTAGAATGGCGGTGTGTGAAGTCATAGAATGGAGGTGTGTGAAGTCACAGAATGGAGGGGTGTGAAATATGAATGAAGGTGTGTGATGTCACGGAATGGAGGTGTGTGAAGTCATAGAATGCAGGTGTGTGAAGTCATAGAATGGAGGTGTGTGAAGTCAGAATGGAGGTGTGTGAAGTCAGAATGGAGGTGTGTGAAGTCACAGATCGGAGGTGTGTGAACTCAGAATGGAGGTGATTGAAGTCACAGAATGGACGTGTGTGAGGTCACCGAATGGAGGTGTGTGAAGTCACAGAATGGAGGTGTGTGAACTCAGAATGGAGGTGTTTGAAGTCACAGAAAGGAGATGTGTGAAGTCATAGAATGGAGGTGTATGAAGTCATAGAATGGAGGTGTGTGAAGTCACAATGGAGGTGTGTGAAGTCACAGAATGGAGGTGTGTGAAGTCAGAACGGAGGTGTGTGAAGTCACAAAATGCAGGTGTGTGAAGTCACAGAATGGAGGTTTGTGAAGTCACAGAATGGATGTGTGTGAAGTCAGAATTGAGGTGTGTGAAATCATAGAATGGAGGTGTGTGAAGTCAAAATGGAGGTGTGTGAAGTCACAGAATGGAGGTGTGTGAACTCAGAATGGAGGTGTTTGAAGTCACAGAATGGACGTGTGTGAAGTCACAGAATGGAGGAGTGTGAAGTCACAGAATGGAGGTGTGTGAACTCAGAATGGAGGTGTTTGAAGTCACAGAATGGACGTGTGTGAAGTCACAGAATGGAGGTGTGTGAAGTCATACAATGCAGGTGTGTGAAGTCCCAGAATGGAGATGTGTGAAGTCAGAATAGACGTGTGTGAAGTCACAGAATGGAGGTGTGTGAAGTCACAGTATGGAGGTATTGAAGTCAGAATGGAGGTGTGTGAAGTCACAGAATGGAGGTGAGTGAAGTAACAGAATGGAGGTGTGTGAAGTCACAGAATGGAGGTGTGTGAAGTCATAGAATGGAGGTTTGTGAAGTCAGAATGGAGGTGTGTGAAGTCCTAGAATGGAGTTGAGTGAAGTCTCAAAATGCAGGTGTGTGAAGTCTCAGAATGGAGGTTTGTAAAGTTAAAATGTAGGTGTGTTAAGTCACAGAATGGAGTTATGTGAAGTCACAGAATGGAGGTGTGGGAAGTCAGAGAATGGAGTTGTGTGAAGTCACAGAATGGAGGTGTGTGAAGTCACAAAACGGAGGTTTTTGACGTCACAGAATGGAGGTGTGTGAAGTCAGAATGGTGGTGTGTGAAGTCATAGAATGGAGGTGTGTGAGGCCACAGAATGGAGGTGTGTGAAGTCAGATTGGAGGTGTGTGAAGTCATAGAATGGAGGTGAGTGCAGTCAGAATGTAGGTGTGAGAAGTAATAAATGGAGGTGTGTGAAGACACAGAATGGAGGTGTGTGAAGTCACAGAATGGAGGTGTGTGAAGTCATAGAATGGAGGTGTGTGAAGTCAAAGGGGAGGTGTGTGAAGTCAGAATGGAGGTGTGTGAAGTCACAGAATGGAGGTGTGTGAACTCAGAATGGAGGTGTGTGAAGTCACGAAATGGAGGTGTGTGAAGTCATAGAATGGACGTGTGTGAAGTCATAGAATGGAGGTGTGTGAAGTCAGAATGGAGGTGTGTGAAGTCATAGAATGGAGGTGTGTGAAGTCAGAATGTAGTTGTGTGAAGTCATAGAATGGAGTTGTGTGAAGTCACAGAATGGAGGTGTGTGAAGTCACAGAATGGAGGTGTGTGAAGTCATAAAATGGAGGTGTGTGAAGTCACAGAATGGAGGTGTGTGAAGTCACAGAATGGAGGTGTGTGAAGTCATAATATCTAGATGTGTGAAGTCAAAGAGGAGGTGTGTGAAGTCAGAATGGAGGTGTGTAAACTCTGAATGGAGATGTGTGAATCACGGAATGGAGGTGTGTGAGGTCATAGAATGGACGTGTGTGAAGTCATACAATGAAGGTGTGTGAAGTCATAGAATGGAGGTGTGTGAAGTCATAGAATGGATGTGTGTGAAGTCAGAATGGACGTGTGTGAAGTCAGAATGAAGGTGTGTGAAGTCACAGAATGGAGGTATGTGAACTCAGAATGGAGGTGTGTGAAGTCATAGAATGGAGGTTTGTGAAGTCGAAATGGAGGTGTGTGAAGTCAAAGAATGGAGTTGTGTGAAGTGAGAATGGAGGTGTGTGAAGACACAGAATGAAGGTATGTGAAGGCACAGAATGGAGGTTTGTGAAGTCACAGAATGGAGGTGTGTGGAGTCAGAATTGAGGTGTGTAAAATCGTAGAATGGAGGTGTGTGAAGTCAGAATGGAGGTGGGTGAAGTCATAGAATGGTGGTGTGTGAAGTCACAGAATGGAGGTGTGTGAAGTCACAGAATGGAGGTGTTTGAATTCAGAATGAAGGTGTGTGAAGTCACAGAATGGAGGTGTGTGAAGTCATATAATGGACTTGTGTGAAGTCATAGAATGGAGGTGTGTGAAGTCACAGAATGGAGGTGTGTGAAGTCAGAATGGAGATGTGTGAAGTCGTAGAATGGATGTTTGTAAAGTAAGAATGTAGGTGTGTGAAATCATACAATGGAGGTTTGTGAAGTCACAGAATGGAGGTGTGCGAAATCATAGAATGGAGGTGTGTGAAGTTGTAGAATGGAGGTGTGTGAAGTCATAGAATGGAGGTGTGTGAAGTCAGAGAATGGAGGTGTGTGAAGTCAGAATGGAGGTGTGTGATGTCACGGAATGGAGGTGTGTAAAGTCATAGAATGCAGGTGTGTGAAGTCATAGAATGGAGGTGTGTGAAGTCAGAATGGAGGTGTGTGAAGTCAGAATGGAGGTGTGTGAAGTCACAGAATGGAGGTGTGTGAACTCAGAATGGAGGTGTTTGAAGTCACACAATGGAGGTGTGTGAAGTCACAGAATGGAGGTGTGTGAAGTCACAGAATGGAGGTGTGTGAACTCAGAATGGAGGTGTATGAATTCACAGAATGGACGTGTGTGAAGTCACGGAATGGAGGTGTGTGAAGTCACAGAATGCAGGTGTGTGAAGTCCAGAATGGATATGTGTGAAGTCAGAATGGAGGTGTGTGAAGTCACAGAACGGAGGTGTTTGAAGTCATAGTATTGAGGTTTTGAATTCAGAATGGAGGTTTGTGAAGTCAGAGAATGGAGGTGTGTGAAGTCAGAATGGAGGTATTTGAAGTCACAGAATGGAGATGTGTGAAGTCATAGAATGGAAGTGTGTGAAGTCACAGAATGGAGGTGTGTGAAGTCAGAATGGAGGTGTGTGAACTCAGAATGGAGGTGTGGTAAATCACAGAATGAAGGTGTGTGAAGTCACAGAATGGAGGTGTGTGAAGTCACAGAATGGAATTGTGTGAAGTCATAGAATGGAGGTGTGTGAAGTCATAGAATGGAGGTGTGTGAAGTCACAGAATGGAGGTGTCTGAACTCAGAATGGAGGTGTGTGACGTCAAAGAGTGGAGGTGTGTGAAGTCATAGAATGGAGGTATGTGATGTCATAGAATGGAGGTGTGTGAAGTCAGAATGGAGATGTGTGAAGTCAGAATGGCGGTGTGTGAAGTCACAGAATGGAGGTATGTGAACTCAAAATAGAGGGGTTTGAAGTCACAGAATGTAGATGTGTGAAGTCATAGAATGGAGGTTTGTGAAGTCATAGAATGGAGGTGTGTGAGGTCACAACGGAGGTGTGTGAAGTCACAGAATGGAGTTGTGTGAAGTAAGAATGGAGGTGTGTGAAGTCACAGAATGAAGGTGTGTGAAGTCACAGAATGGAGGTGTGTGAAGTCACGGAATGGAGGTTTCTGAAGTAACAGAATGGAGGTGTGTGAAGTCAGAATTGAGGTGTGTAACATCATACAATGGAGGTGTGAGAAGTCAGAATGGAGGTGTGTGAAGTCATAGAATGGTGGTGTGTGAAGTCAAAGAGGGGGTGTGAGAAGTCAGAATGGAGGTGTGTGAAGTCAGAGACTGGAGGTGTGTGAATTCAGAATGGAGGTATGTGAAGTCACAGAATGTAGGTGTGTGAAGTCATAGAATGGACTTGTGTGAAGTCATAGAATGGAGGTGTGTGAAGTCACAGAATGGAGGTGTCTGAACTCAGAATGGAGGTGTGTGACGTCAAAGAGTGGAGGTGTGTGAAGTAGGAATGGAGGTGTGTGAAATCATAGAATGGAGGTTTGTGAAGTCACAGAATGGAGGTGTGTGAAATCATAGAATGGAGTTGTGTGAAGTCGTAGAATGGCCGTGTGTGAAGTCATAGAATGGAGGTGTGTGAAGTCATAGAATGCAGGTGTGTGAAGTCATAGAATGGAGGTGTGTGAAGTCAGAAGGGAGGTGTGTGAAGTCAGAATGGAGGTGTATGAAGTCACAGATCGGAGTAGTGAACTCAGAATGGAGGTGTTTGAAGTCACAGAATGGACGTGTGTGAAGTCACAGAATGGAGGTGTGTGAAGTCACAGAATGGAGGTGTGTGAACTCAGAATGGAGGTGTTTGAAGTCACAGAATGGAGATGTGTGAAGTCATAGAATGGAGGTGTATGAAGTCATAGAATGGAGGTGTGTGAAGTCACAATGAAGGTGTGTGAAGTCACAGAATAGAGTTGTGTGAAATCAGAACGGAGGTGTGTGAAGTCACAGAATGAAGGTGTGTGAAGTCACAGAATGGAGGTGTGTGAAGTCACAGAATGGAGGTTTGTGAAGTCACAGAATGGAGGTGTGTGAACTGAGAATGGAGGTGTTTGAAGTCACAGAATGGACGTGTGTGAAGTCACAGAATGGAGGTGTGTGAAGTCACAGAATGGAGGTGTGTGAACTCAGAATGGAGGTGTTTGAAGTCACAGAATGGACGTGTGTGAAGTCACAGAATGGAGGTTTGTGAAATCATACAATGCAGTTGTTTGAAGTCCCAGAATGGAGATGTGTTAAGTCAGAAAGGACGTGTGTGAAGTCACAGATGGAGGTGTGTGAAGTCACAGTATGAAGGTAATGAAGTCAGAATGGACGTGTGAAGTCACAGAATGGAGGTATGTGAACTCAGAATGGAGGTGTTTGAAGTCAAAGAATGGAGATGTGTGAAGTCATAGAATGGAGGTGTGTGACGTCATAGAATGGAGGGGTGTGAAGTCACAATGGAGGTGTGTGAAGTCACAGAATGGAGTTGTGTGAAGTAAGAATGGAGGTGTGTGAAGTCACAGAATGAAGGTGTGTGAAGTCACAGAATTGAGTTGTGTGAAGTCACAGAATGGAGGTTTGTGAAGTCACAGAATGGAGGTGTGTGCAGTCAGAATTGAGGTCTGTGAAATCATAGAATGGAGGTGTGTGAAGTCAGAATGGAGGTGTGTGAAGTCATAGAATGGTGGTGTGTGAACTCACAGAATGGAGGTGTGTGAGTCACAGAATGGAGGTGTGTGAAGTCATAGAAACGGCGGTGTGTGAAGTCAAAGAGTGGGTGTGTGATGTCAGAATGGAGGTGTGTGAAGTCAGAATGGAGGTGTGTGATGTCACGGAATGGAGGTGTGTGAAGTCATAGAATGCAGGTCTGTGAAGTCATAGAATGGAGGTGTGTGAAGTCAGAATGGAAGTGTGTGAAGTCAGAATGGAGGTGTGTGAAGTCAAAGAATGGAGGTGTGTGAAGTCAGAATGGAGGTGTGTGAAGTCAGAATGGAGGTGTATGAAGTCACAGATCGGAGGTGTGTGAACTCAGAATGGAGGTGTTTGAAGTCACAGAATGGACGTGTGTGAAGTCACAGAATGGAGGTGTGTGAAGTCACAGAATGGAGGTGTGTGAACTCAGAATGGAGGTGTTTGAAGTCACAGAATGGAGATGTGTGAAGTCATAGAATGGAGGTGTATGAAGTCATAGAATGGAGGTGTGTGAAGTCACAATGAAGGTGTGTGAAGTCACAGAATAGAGTTGTGTGAAATCAGAACGGAGGTGTGTGAAGTCACAGAATGAAGGTGTGTGAAGTCACAGAATGGAGGTGTGTGAAGTCACAGAATGGAGGTTTGTGAAGTCACAGAATGGAGGTGTGTGAAGTCAGAATTGAGGTATGTGAAATCATAGAACGGAGGTGTGTGAAGTCAAAATGGAGGTGTGTGAAGTGACAGAATGGAGGTGTGTGAACTCAGAATGGAGGTGTTTGAAGTCAAAGAATGGACGTGTGTGAAGTCACAGAATGGAGGTGTGTGAAGTCACAGAATGGAGGTGTGTGAACTCAGAATGGAGGTGTTTGAAGTCACAGAATGGACGTGTGTGAAGTCACAGAATGGAGGTGTGTGAAATCATACAATGCAGTTGTTTGAAGTCCCAGAATGGAGATGTGTTAAGTCAGAATGGACGTGTGTGAAGTCACAGATGGAGGTGTGTGAAGTCACAGTATGAAGGTATTGAAGTCAGAATGGACGTGTGAAGTCACAGAATGGAGGTATGTGAACTCAGAATGGAGGTGTTTGAAGTCAAAGAATGGAGATGTGTGAAGTCATAGAATGGAGGTGTGTGACGTCATAGAATGGAGGTGTGTGAAGTCACAATGGAGGTGTGTGAAGTCACAGAATGGAGTTGTGTGAACTCAGAATGGAGGTGTGTGAAGTCACAGAATGAAGGTGTGTGAAGTCAGAGAATTGAGTTGTGTGAAGTCACAGAATGGAGGTTTGTGAAGTCACAGAATGGAGGTGTGTGCAGTCAGAATTGAGGTCTGTGAAATCATAGAATGGAGGTGTGTGAAGTCAGAATGGAGGTGTGTGAAGTCATAGAATGGTGGTGTGTGAACTCACAGAATGGAGGTGTGTGAGTCACAGAATGGAGGTGTGTGAAATCATAGAACGGCGGTGTGTGAAGTCAAAGAGTGGGTGTGTGAAGTCAGAATGGAGGTGTGTGAAGCCAGAATGGAGGTGTGTGATGTCACGGAATGGAGGTGTGTGAAGTCATAGAATGCAGGTGTGTGAAGTCATAGAATGGAGGTGTGTGAAGTCAGAATGGAAGTGTGTGAAATCAGAATGGAGGTGTGTGAAGTCAAAGAATGGAGGTGTGTGAATTCAGAATGGAGGTGTGTGAAGTCAGAATGGAGGTGTATGAAGTCACAGATCGGAGGTGTGTGAACTCAGAATGGAGGTGTTTGAAGTCACAGAATGGAGGTGTGTGAAGTCACAGAATGGAGGTGTGTGAACTCAGAATGGAGGTGTTTGAAGTCACAGAATGGAGATGTGTGATGTCATAGAATGGAGGTGTATGAAGTCATAGAATGTAGGTGTGTGAAGTCACAATGAAGGTGTGTGAAGTCACAGAATAGAGTTGTGTGAAATCAGAACGGAGGTGTGTGAAGTCACAGAATGAAGGTGTGTGAAGTCACAGAATGGAGGTGTGTGAAGTCACAGAATGGAGGTTTGTGAAGTCACAGAATGGAGGTGTGTGAAGTCAGAATTGAGGTGTGTGAAATCATAGAACGGAGGTGTGTGAAGTCAAAATGGAGGTGTGTGAAGTCACAGAATGGAGGTGTGTGAACTCAGAATGGAGGTGTTTGAAGTCACAGAATGGACGTGTGTGAAGTCACAGAATGAAGGTGTGTGATGTCACAGAATGGAGGTATGTGAACTCAGAATGGAGGTGTTTGAAGTCAAAGAATGGAGATGTGTGAAGTCATAGAATGGAGGTGTATGAAGTCATAGAATTGAGGTGTGTGAAGTCACAATGGAGGTGTGTGAAGTCACAGAATGGAGTTGTGTGAAGTCACAGAATGGAGGTGTGTGAAGTCACAGAATGAAGGTGTGTGAAGTCACAGAATTGAGTTGTGTGAAGTCACAGAATGGAGGTTTGTGAAGTCACAGAATGGAGGTGTGTGCAGTCAGAATTGTGGTGAGTGAAATCATAGAATGGAGGTGTGTGAAGTCAGAATGGAGGTGTGTGAAGTCATAGAATGGTGGTGTGTGAACTCACAGAATGGAGGTGTGTGAGTCACAGAATGGAGGTGTGTGAAGTCATAGAACGGCGGTGTGTGAAGTCAAAGAGTGGGTGTGTGAAGTCAGAATGGAGGTGTGTGAAGTCAGAATGGAGGTGTGTGATGTCACGGAATGGAGGTGTGTGAAGTCATAGAATGCAGGTGTGTGAAGTCATAGAATGGATGTGTGTGAAGTCAGAATGGAAGTGTGTGAAGTCAGAATAGAGGTGTGTGAAGTCAAAGAATGGAGGTGTGTGAACTCAGAATGGACGTGTGTGAAGTCACAGAATGGAGGTGTGTGAAGTCATAGAATGCAGGTGTGTGAAGACCCAGAATGGAGATGTGTGAAGACAGAATGGAGGTGTGTTAAGTCACAGAATGAAGGTATGTGAAGTCATAGTATTGAGGTTTTGAATTCAGAATGGAGGTGTGTGAAGTCACAGAATGAAGGTATGTGAACTCAGAATGGAGGTGTTTGAAGTCACAGAATGGAGATGTGTGAAGTCATAGAATGGAGGTGTGTGAAGTCATACAATGGAGGTGTGTGAAGTCACAATGGAGGTGTGTGAAGTCACAGAATGGAGTTGTGTGAAGTCAGAATGGAGGTCTATGAAGTCACAGAATGAAGGTTTGTGAAGTCACAGAATGGAGGTGTCTGAAGTCAGAATTGAGGTGTGTGAAATCATAGAATGGAGGTGTGTGAAGTCAGAATTGAGGTGTGTGAAATAATAGAATGGAGGTGTGTGAAGTCAGAGTGGATTTGTGTGAAGTCATAGAATAGACGCGTGTGAAGTCATAGAAGGGAGTTGTGTGAAGTCAGAATGGAAGTGTGTAAACTCAGAATGGAGATGTGTGAAGTCACGGAATGGAGGTGTGTGAGGTCATAGAATGGACGTGTGTGAACTCATAGAATGGAGGTGTGTGAAGTCAGAATGGAGGTGTGTGAAGTCAGAATGGAGGTGTGGGAAATCACAGAATGAAGGTGTGTGAAGTCATAGAATGGAGGTGTGTGAAGTCAGAATGGAGGTGTGTGAACTCAGAATGGAGGTGTGGGAAATCACAGAATGAAGGTGTGTGAAGTCATAGAATGGAGGTGTGTGAAGTCACAGAATGGAGTTGTGTGAAGTCATAGAATGGAGGTGTGTGAAGTCATAGAATGGAGCTGTGTGAAGTCACAGAATGGAGTTGTGTTAAGTCACAGAATGGAGGTGTGTGAAGTCATAGAATGGAGGTGTGTGAAGTCACAGAATGGAGGTGTCTGAACTCAGAATGGAGGTGTGTGACGTCAAAGAGTGGAGGTGTGTGAAGTCATAGAATGGAGGTGTGTGAAGTCATAGAATGGAGATGTGTGAAGTTAGAATGGAGGTGTGTGAAGTCACAGAATGGAGGTATGTGAAATCAAAATGGAGGTGTTTGAAGTCACAGAATGAAGATGTGTGAAGTCATAGAATGGAGGTGTGTGAAGTCATAGAATGGAGGTGTGTGAAGTCACAATGGAGGTGTGTGAAGTCACAGAATGGAGTTGTGTACAGTAAGAATGGAGGTGTGTGAAGTCACAGAATGAAGGTGTGTGAAGTCACAGAATGGAGGTGTGTGAAGTCAGAATTGAGGTGTGTAACATCATAGAATGGAGGAGTGTGAAGTCAGAATGGAGGTCTGTGAAGTCAGAAAATGGTGGTGTGTGAACTCACAGAATGGAGGTGTGTGAAGTCGCAGAATGGAGCTCTGTGAAATCATAGAACGGAGGTGTGTTAAGTCAAAGAGGGGGTGTGAGAAGTCAGAATGGAGGTGTGTGAAGTCAGAGAATGGAGGTGTGTGAATTCAGAATGAAGGTGTGTGAAGTCATAGAATGGAGTTGTGGGAAGTCATAGAATGGAGGTGTGTGAAGTCACAGAATTGAGGTGTGTGAACTCAGAATGGAGATGTGTGAAGTCATAGAATGGATGTTTGTGAAGTAGGAATGGAGGTGTGTGAAATCATAGAATGGAGGTTTGTTAAGTCACAGAATGGAGGTGTGTGAAATATTGGAATGGAGTTGTGTGAAGTCGTAGATGGCGGTGTGTGAAGTCATAGAATGGAGGTGTGTGAAGTCACAGAATGGAGGGGTGTGAAATCAGAATGGAGGTATGTGATGTCACGGAATGGAGGTGTGTGATGTCATAGAATGCAGGAGTGTGAAGTCATAGAATGGAGGTGTGTGAAGTCAGAATGGAGGTGTGTGAAGTCAGAATGGAGGTGTGTGAAGTCACAGATCGGAGGTGTGTGAACTCAGAATGGAGGTGATTGAAGTCACAGAATGGACGTGTGTGAAGACACAGAATGGAGGTGTGTGAAGTCACAGAATGGAGGTGTGTGAACTCAGAATGGAGGTGTATGAAGTCATAGAATGGAGGTGTGTGAAGTCACAGAATGGAGGTGTGTGAAGTCACAGAATGGAGGTTTGTGAAGTCACAGAATGGAGGTGTGTGAAGTCAGAATTGAGGTGTGTGAAATCATAGAATGGAGGTGTGTGAATTCAAAATGGAGGTGTGTGAAGTCACAGAATGGAGGTGTGTGAACTCAGAATGGAGGTGTTTGAAGTCACAGAATGGACGTGTGTGAAGTCACAGAATGGAGGTGTGTGAAGTCACAGAATGGAGGTGTTTGAACTCACAATGGAGGTTGTTTGAAGTCACAGAATGGACGTGTGTGAAGTCACCGAATGGAGGTGTGTGAAGTCATACAATGCAGGTGTGTGAAGTCCCAGAATGGAGATGTGTGAAGTCAGAATGGAAGTGTGTGAAGTCACAGAATGGAGGTGTGTGAAGTCACAGTATGGAGGTATTGAAGTCAGAATGGAGGTGTGTGAAGTCAGAGAATGGAGGTATGTGAAGTCAGAATGGAGGTGTGTGAAGTCAGAATGTAGTTGTGTGAAGTCATAGAATGGAGTTGTGTGAAGTCACAGAATGGAGGTGTGTGAAGTCACAGAATGGAGGTGTGAGAAGTCATTAAATAGAGGTGTGTGAAGTCGTAGAATGGCGGTGTGCGAAGTCATAGAATGGAGGTGTGTGAAGTCACAGAATGGAGGTGTGTGAAGTCAGAATGGAGGTGTGTGATGTCACGGAATGGAGGTGTGTGAAGTCATAGAATGCACGTGTGTGAAGTCATAGAATGGAGGTGTGTGAAGTCAGAATGGAGGTGTGTGAACTCAGAATGGAGGTGTTTGAAGTCACAGAATGGAGATGTGTGAAATCACAGAATGGAGGTGTGTGAAGTCATAGAATGGAATTGTGTGAAGTGAGAATGGAGGTGTGTGAAGTCAAAAAATGAAGGTGTGTGAAGTCACAGAAAGGAGGTGTGTAACATCATAGAATGGAGGTGTGTGAAGTGAGAATGGAGGTGTGTGAAGTCACAGAATGGAGGTGTGTGGAGTCAGATTTGAGGTGTGTGAAATCATAGAATGGAGGTGTGTGAAGTCAGAATGGAGGTGTGTGAAGTCATAGAATGGTGGTGTGTGAACTCACAGAATGGAGGTGTGTGAAGTCACAGAATGGAGGTGTGTGAATTCAGAATGAAGGTGTGTGAAGTCACAGAATGGAGGTGTGTGAAGTCAAATAATGGACTTGTGTGAAGTCATAGAATGGAGGTGTGTGAAGTCACAGAATGGAGGTATGTGAAGTCAGAATGGAGATGTGTGAAGTCGTAGAATGGATGTTTGTAAAGTAAGAATGGAGGTGTGTGAAATCATACAATGGAAGTTTGTGAAGTCACAAAATGGATGTGTGTGAAATCATAGAATGGAGGTGTGTGAAGTCGTAGAATGGCGGTGTGTGAAGTCATAGAATGGAGGTGTGTGAAGTCACAGAATGGAGGTGTGTGAAGTCAAAGAATGGAGGTGTGTGAACTCAGAATGGTGGTGTTTGAAGTCACAGAATGGACGTGTGTGAAGTTACAGAATGGAGGTTTGTGAAGTCACAGAATGGAGGTGTATGAATTCACAGAATTGACGTGTGTGAAGACACAGAATGGAGGTGTGTGAAGTCATAGAATGCAGGTGTGTGAAGTCCCAGAATGGAGATCTGTGAAGTCAGAATGGAGGTGTGTGAAGTCAGAGAATGGAGGTGAGTGAAGTCATAGTATTGAGGTTTTGAATTAAGAATGGAGGTGTGTGAAGTCACAGAATGAAGGTATGTGAACTCAGAATGGAGGTGTTTGAAGTCACAGAATGGAGATGTGTGAAGTCATAGAATGGAGGTATGTTACGTCATAGAATGGACGTTTCTGAAGTCACAATGGAGGTGTGTGAAGTCACAGAATGGAGTTGTGTGAAGTCAGAATGGAGGTCTGTGAAGTCACAGAATGAAGGTGTGTGAAGTCACAGAATGGAGGTGTGTGAAGTCACAGAATGGAGGTTTGTGAAGTCACAGAATGGAGGTGTCTGAAGTCAGAATTGAGGTGTGTGAAATCATAGAATGTAGGTGTGTGAAGTCAGAATTGAGGTGTGTGAAATCATAGAATGGAGGTGTGTGAAGTCAGAGTGGAGGTGTGTGAAGTCATAGAATAGACGCGTGTGAAGTCATACAAGGGAGGTGTGTGAAGTCAGAATGGAGGTGTGTGAAGTCATAGAATGGAGGTGTGTGAAGTCAGAATGTAGTTGTTTGAAGTCATAGAATGGAGTTGTGTGAAGTCACATAATGGAGGTATGTGAGGTCACAGAATGGAGGTGTGAGAAGTCATTAAATGGAGGTGTGTGTAGTCACAGAATGGAGGTGTGTGAAGTCACAGAATGGAGGTGTGTGAAGTCACAGAATGGAGGTGTGTGAAGTCATAAAATCTAGGTGTGTGAAGTCAAAAAGGAGGTGTGTGAATTCAGAATGGAGGTGTGGGAAATCACAGAATGAAGGTGTGTGAAGTCATAGAATGGAGGTGTGTGAAGTCACAGAATGAAGTTGTGTGAAGTCACAGAATGGAGGTTTGTGAAGTCACAGAATGGAGGTGTGTGCAGTCAGAATTAAGGTGTGTGAAATCATAGAATGGAGGTGTGTGAAGTCAGAATGGAGGTGTGTGAAGTCATAGAATGGTGGTGTGTGAACTCACAGAATGGAGGTGTGTGAGTCACAGAATGGAGGTGTGTGAAGTCATAGAACGGCAGTGTGTGAAGTCAAAGAGTGGGTGTGTGAAGTCAGAATGGAGGTGTGTGAAGTCAGAATGGAGGTGTGTGATTTCACGGAATGGAGGTGTGTGAAGTCATAGAATGCAGGTATGTGAAGTCATAGAATGGAGGTGTGTGAAGTCAGAATGGAAGTGTGTGAAGTCAGAATGGAGGTGTGTGAAGTCAAAGAATGGAGGTGTGTGAACTCAGAATGGACGTGTGTGAAGTCACAGAATGGAGGTGTGTGAAGTCATAGAATGCAGGTGTGTGAAGACCCAGAATGGAGATGTGTGAAGTCAGAATGGAGGTGTGTGAAGTCACAGAATGGAGGTGTGTGAAGTCAGAATGTAGTTGTGTGAAGTCTTAGAATGGAGTTGTGTGAAGTCACAGAATGGAGGTGTGTGAAGTCACAGAATGGAGGTGTGTGAAGTCAGAATGTAGTTGTGTGAAGTCTTAGAATGGAGTTGTGTGAAGTCACAGAATGGAGGTGTGTGAAGTCACAGAATGGAGGTGTGAGAAGTCATAAAATCTAGGTGTGTGAAGTCAAAGAGGAGGTGTGTGAAGTCAGAATGGAGGTGTGTAAACTCAGAATGGAGTTGTGTGAAGTCACGGAATGGAGGTGTGTGAGGTCGTATAATGGACGTGTGTGAATTCATAGAATGGAGGTGTGTGAAGTCAGAATGGAGGTGTGTGAAGTCAGAATGGAGGTGTGGGAAATCACAGAATGAAGGTGTGTGAAGTCATAGAATGGAGGTGTGTGAAGTCAGAATGGAGGTGTGTGAACTCAGAATGGAGGTGTGGGAAATCACAGAATGAAGGTGTGTGAAGTAATAGAATGGAGGTGTGTGAAGTCACAGAATGGAGTTGTGTGAAGTCATAGAATGGAGGTGTGTGAAGTCATAGAATGGACGTGTGTGAAATCACAGAATGGAGGTGTCTGAACTCAGAATGGAGGTGTGTGACGTCAAAGAGTGGAGGTGTGTGAAGTCATAGAATGGAGGCGTGTGAAGTCATGGAATGGAGGTGTGTGAAGTCACAGTGGAGGTGTGTGAAGTCACAGAATGGAGGTGTCTGAACTCAGAATGGAGGTGTGTGAAGTCAAAGAGTGGTGGTGTGTGAAGTCATAGAATGGAGGTGTGTGAAGTCATAGAATGGAGGTGTGTGAAGTCACAGTGGAGGTGTGTGAAGTCACAGAATGGAGGTGTCTGAACTCAGAATGGAGGTGTGTGACGTCAAAGAGTGCAGTTGTGTGAAGTCATAGAATGGAGGTGTGTGAAGTCATAGAATGGAGGTGTGTGAAGTCATAGAATGGAGGTGTGTGAAGTCACAGAATGAAGGTGTCTGAACTCAGAAGGGAGGTGTGTGACGTCAAAGAGTGGAGGTGTGTGAAGTCATAGAATGAAGGTGTGTGAAGTCACAGAATGGAGGTGTGTGAAGTCGCAGAATGGAGCTCTGTGAAGTCATAGAACGGAGGTGTGTTAAGTCAAAGAAGGGGTGTGAGAAGTCAGAATGGAGGTGTGTGAAGTCAGAGAATGGAGGTGTGTGAATTCAGAATGAAGGTGTGTGAAGTCAGAGAATGGACTTGTGTGAAGTCATAGAATGTAGGTGTGTGAAGTCACAGAATTGAGGTGTGTGAAGTCAGAATGGAGATGTGTGAAGTCATAGAATGGATGTATGTGAAGTAGGATTGGAGGTGTGGGAAATCATAGAATGGAGGTTTGTGAAGTCACAGAATGGAGGTGTGTGAAGTCACAGAATGGAGGTGTGTGAAGTCATAAAATCTAGGTGTGTGAAGTCAAAGAGGAGGTGTGTGAAGTCAGAATGGAGGAGTGTAAACGCAGAATGGAGTTGTGTGAAGTCACGGAATGGAGGTGTGTGACGTCATAGAATGGACGTGTGTGAAGTCATAGAATGGAGGTGTGTGAAGTCAGAATGGAGGTGTGTGAAGTCAGAATGGAGGTGTGGGAAATCACAGAATGAAGGTGTGTGAAGTCATAAAATGGAGGTGTGTGAAGTCAGAAAGGAGGTGTGTGAACTCAGAATGGAGGTGTGGGAAATCACAGAATGAATGTGTGTGAAGTCATAGAATGGAGGTGTGTGAAGTCATAGAATGGAGGTGTGTGAAGTCACAGAATGGAGGTGTCTGAACTCAGAATGGAGGTGTGTGACGTCAAAGAGTGGAGTTGTGTGAAGTCATAGAATGGAGGTGTGTGAAGTCAAAGAATGGAGGTGTGTGAAGTCACAATGGAGGTGTGTGAAGTCACAGAATGGAGGTATGTGAACTCAAAATGGAGGTGTTTGAAGTCACAGAATGTAGATGTGTGAAGTGATAGAATGGAGGTGTGTGAAGTCATAGAATGGAGGTGTGTGAAGTCATAGAATGGAGGTGTGTGAAGTCACAGAATGGAGGTGTGTGAAGTCACAGAATGGAGGTGTCTGAACTCAGAATGGAGGTGTGTGACGTCAAAGAGTGGAGTTGTGTGAAGTCATAGAATGGAGGTGTGTGAAGTCATAGAATGGAGGTGTGTGAAGTCATAGATTGAAGGTGTGTGAAGTCATAGAATGGAGGTGTGTGAAGTCACAGTGGAGGTGTGTGAAGTCACAGAATGGAGGTGTCTGAACTCAGAATGGAGGTGTGTGACGTCAAAGAGTGGAGTTGTGTGAAGTCATAGAATGGAGGTGTGTGAAGTCATAGAATGGAGGTGTGTGAAGTCACAGAATGAAGGTGTCTGAACTCAGAATGGAGGTGTGTGACGTCAAAGAGTGGAGGTGTGTAAAGTCATAGAATGGAGCTGTGTGAAATCACAGAATTGAGGTGTGTGAAGTCAGAATTGAGGTGTGTAACATCATAGAATGGAGGTGTGTGAAGTCAGAATGGAGGTGTGTGAAGTCATAAAATGGTGGTGTGTGAACTCACAGAATGGAGGTGTGTGAAGTCGCAGAATGGAGCTCTGTGAAGTCATAGAACGGAGGTGTGTTAAGTCAAAGAAGGGGTGTTAGAAGTCAGAATGGACGTGTGTGAAGTCAGAGAATGGAGGTGTGTGAATTCAGAAGGAAGGTGTGTGAAGTCATAGAATGGACTTGTGTGAAGTCATAGAATGGAGGTTTGTGAAGTCACAGAATTGAGGTGTGTGAAGTAAGAATGGAGATGTGTGAAGTCATAGAATGGATGTTTGTGAAGTAGGAATGGAGGTGTGTGAAATCATAGAATGGAGGTTTGTGAAGTCACAGAATGCAGGTGTGTGAAATCATAGAATGGAGGTGTGTGAAGTCGTAGAATGGCGGTGTGTGAAGTCATAGAATGGAGGTGTGTGAAGTCCCAGAATGGAGGGGTGTGAAATCAGAATGGAGGTGTGTGGTGTCACGGAATGGAGGTGTGTGAAGTCATAGAATGCAGGTGTGTGAAGTCATAGAATGGAGGTGTGTGAAGTCAGAATGGAGGTATGTGAAGTCAGAATGGAGGTGTGTGAAGTCACAGATCAGAGGTGTGTGAACTCAGAATGGAGGTGTTTGAAGTCACAGAATGGACCTGTGTGAAGTCACAGAATGGAGGTGTGTGAAGTCACAGAATGGAGGTGTGTGAACTCAGAATGGAGGTGTTTGAAGTCACAGAATGGAGATGTGTGAAGTCATAGAATGGAGGTGTATGAAGTCATAGAATGGAGGTGTGTGAAGTCACAATGGAGGTGTGTGAAGTCACAGAATGGAGTTGTGTGAAGTCAGAACGGAGGTGTGTGAAGTCACAGAATGAAGGTGTGTGAAGTCACAGAATGGAGGTGTGTGAAGTAACAGAATGGAGGTTTGTGAAGTCACAGAATGGAGGTGTGTGATGTCAGAATTGAGGTGTGTGAAATCATAGAATGGAGGTGTGTGAAGTCAAAATGGAGGTGTGTGAAGTCACAGAATGGAGGTGTGTGAACTCAGAATGGAGGTGTTTGAAGTCACAGAATGGACGTGTGTGAAGTCACAGAATGGAGGTGTGTGAAGTCACAGAATGGAGGTGTGTGAACTCAGAATGGAGGTGTTTGAAGTCACAGAATGGACGTGTGTGAAGTCACAGAATGGAGGTGTGTGAAGTCATACAATGCAGGTGTGTGAAGTCCCAGAATGGAGATGTGTGAAGTCAGAATGGACGTGTGTGTAGTCACAGAATGGAGGTGTGTGAAGTCACAGTATGGAGGTATTGAAGTAAGAATGGAGGTGTGTGAAGTCACAGAATGGAGGTATGTGAACTCAGAATGGAGGTGTGTGAAGTCAGAATGTAGTTGTGTGAAGTCATAGAATGGAGTTGTGTGAAGTCACAGAATGGAGGTGTGTGAAGTCACAGAATGGAGGTGTGAGAAGTCATTAAATGGAGGTGTGTGAAGTCACACAATGGAGGTGTGTGAAGTCAGAGAATGGAGGTGTGTGAAGTCATAAAATCTAGATGTGTGAAGTCAAAGAGGAGGTGTGTGAAGTCAGAATGTAGGTGTGTAAACTCAGAATGGAGTTGTGTGAAGTCATGGAATGGAGGTGTGTGAGGTCATAGAATGGACGTGTGTGAAGTCATAGAATGGAGGTGTGTGAAGTCAGAATGGAGGTGTGTGAACTCAGAATGGAGGTGTGGGAAATCACAGAATGAAGGTGTGTGAAGTCATAGAATGCACTTGTGTGAAGTCATAGAATGGAGGTCTGTGAAGTCACAGAATGAAGGTTTGTGAAGTCACAGAATGGAGGTGTCTGAAGTCAGAATTGAGGTGTGTGAAATCATAGAATGGAGGTGTGTGAAGTCAGAATTGAGGTGTGTGAAATAATAGAATGGAGGTGTGTGAAGTCAGAGTGGATTTGTGTGAAGTCATAGAATAGACGCGTGTGAAGTCATAGAAGGGAGGTGTGTGAAGTCAGAATGGAAGTGTGTAAACTCAGAATGGAGATGTGTGAAGTCACGGAATAGAGGTGTGTGAGGTCATAGAATGGACGTGTGTGAAATCATAGAATGGAGGTGTGTGAAGTCAGAATGGAGGTGTGTGAAGTCAGAATGGAGGTGTGGGAAATCACAGAATGAAGGTGTGTGAAGTCATAGAATGGAGGTGTGTGAAGTCAGAATGGAGGTGTGTGAACTCAGAATGGAGGTGTGGGAAATCACAGAATGAAGGTGTGTGAAGTCATAGAATGGAGGTGTGTGAAGTCACAGAATGGAGTTGTGTGAAGTCATAGAATGGAGGTGTGTGAAGTCATAGAATGGAGGTGTGTGAAGTCACAGAATGGAGTTGTGTTAAGTCACAGAATGGAGGTGTGTGAAGTCATAGAATGGAGGTGTGTGAAGTCACAGAATGGAGGTGTCTGAACTCAGAATGGAGGTGTGTGACGTCAAAGAGTGGAGGTGTGTGAAGTCATAGAATGGAGGTGTGTGAAGTCATAGAATGGAGGTGTGTGAAGTTAGAATGGAGGTGTGTGAAGTCACAGAATGGAGGTATGTGAAATCAAAATGGAGGTGTTTGAAGTCACAGAATGAAGATGTGTGAAGTCATAGAATGGAGGTGTGTGAAGTCATAGAATGGAGGTGTGTGAAGTCACAATGGAGGTGTGTGAAGTCACAGAATGGAGTTGTGTACAGTAAGAATGGAGGTGTGTGAAGTCACAGAATGAAGGTGTGTGAAGTCACAGAATGGAGGTGTGTGAAGTCAGAATTGAGGTGTGTAACATCATAGAATGGAGGTGTGTGAAGTCAGAATGGAGGTCTGTGAAGTCAGAAAATGGTGGTGTGTGAACTCACAGAATGGAGGTGTGTGAAGTCGCAGAATGGAGCTCTGTGAAATCATAGAACGGAGGTGTGTTAAGTCAAAGAGGGGGTGTGAGAAGTCAGAATGGAGGTGTGTGAAGTCAGAGAATGGAGGTGTGTGAATTCAGAATGAAGGTGTGTGAAGTCATAGAATGGAGTTGTGGGAAGTCATAGAATGGAGGTGTGTGAAGTCACAGAATTGAGGTGTGTGAACTCAGAATGGAGATGTGTGAAGTCATAGAATGGATGTTTGTGAAGTAGGAATGGAGGTGTGTGAAATCATAGAATGGAGGTTTGTTAAGTCACAGAATGGAGGTGTGTGAAATATTGGAATGGAGTTGTGTGAAGTCGTAGATGGCGGTGTGTGAAGTCATAGAATGGAGGTGTGTGAAGTCACAGAATGGAGGGGTGTGAAATCAGAATGGAGGTATGTGATGTCAAGGAATGGAGGTGTGTGAAGTCATAGAATGCAGGAGTGTGAAGTCATAGAATGGAGGTGTGTGAAGTCAGAATGGAGGTGTGTGAAGTCAGAATGGAGGTGTGTGAAGTCACAGATCGGAGGTGTGTGAACTCAGAATGGAGGTGATTGAAGTCACAGAATGGACGTGTGTGAAGACACAGAATGGAGGTGTGTGAAGTCACAGAATGGAGGTGTGTGAACTCAGAATGGAGGTGTATGAAGTCATAGAATGGAGGTGTGTGAAGTCACAGAATGGAGGTGTGTGAAGTCACAGAATGGAGGTTTGTGAAGTCACAGAATGGAGGTGTGTGAAGTCAGAATTGAGGTGTGTGAAATCATAGAATGGAGGTGTGTGAATTCAAAATGGAGGTGTGTGAAGTCACAGAATGGAGGTGTGTGAACTCAGAATGGAGGTGTTTGAAGTCACAGAATGGACGTGTGTGAAGTCACAGAATGGAGGTGTGTGAAGTCACAGAATGGAGGTGTTTGAACTCACAATGGAGGTTGTTTGAAGTCACAGAATGGACGTGTGTGAAGTCACCGAATGGAGGTGTGTGAAGTCATACAATGCAGGTGTGTGAAGTCCCAGAATGGAGATGTGTGAAGTCAGAATGGAAGTGTGTGAAGTCACAGAATGGAGGTGTGTGAAGTCACAGTATGGAGGTATTGAAGTCAGAATGGAGGTGTGTGAAGTCAGAGAATGGAGGTATGTGAAGTCAGAATGGAGGTGTGTGAAGTCAGAATGTAGTTGTGTGAAGTCATAGAATGGAGTTGTGTGAAGTCACAGAATGGAGGTGTGTGAAGTCACAGAATGGAGATGTGAGAAGTCATTAAATAGAGGTGTGTGAAGTCGTAGAATGGCGGTGTGCGAAGTCATAGAATGGAGGTGTGTGAAGTCACAGAATGGAGGTGTGTGAAGTCAGAATGGAGGTGTGTGATGTCACGGAATGGAGGTATGTGAAGTCATAGAATGCACGTGTGTGAAGTCATAGAATGGAGGTGTGTGAAGTCAGAATGGAGGTGTGTGAACTCAGAATGGAGGTGTTTGAAGTCACAGAATGGAGATGTGTGAAATCACAGAATGGAGGTGTGTGAAGTCATAGAATGGAGTTGTGTGAAGTGAGAATGGAGGTGTGTGAAGTCAAAAAATGAAGGTGTGTGAAGTCACAGAAAGGAGGTGTGTAACATCATAGAATGGAGGTGTGTGAAGTGAGAATGGAGGTGTGTGAAGTCACAGAATGGAGGTGTGTGGAGTCAGATTTGAGGTGTGTGAAATCATAGAATGGAGGTGTGTGAAGTCAGAATGGAGGTGTGTGAAGTCATAAAATGGTGGTGTGTGAACTCACAGAATGGAGGTGTGTGAAGTCACAGAATGGAGGTGTGTGAATTCAGAATGAAGGTGTGTGAAGTCACAGAATGGAGGTGTGTGAAGTCAAATAATGGACTTGTGTGAAGTCATAGAATGGAGGTGTGTGAAGTCACAGAATGGAGGTATGTGAAGTCAGAATGGAGATGTGTGAAGTCGTAGAATGGATGTTTGTAAAGTAAGAATGGAGGTGTGTGAAATCATACAATGGAAGTTTGTGAAGTCACAAAATGGATGTGTGTGAAATCATAGAATGGAGGTGTGTGAAGTCGTAGAATGGCGGTGTGTGAAGTCATAGAATGGAGGTGTGTGAAGTCACAGAATGGAGGTGTGTGAAGTCAAAGAATGGAGGTGTGTGAACTCAGAATGGTGGTGTTTGAAGTCACAGAATGGACGTGTGTGAAGTTACAGAATGGAGGTTTGTGAAGTCACAGAATGGAGGTGTATGAATTCACAGAATTGACGTGTGTGAAGACACAGAATGGAGGTGTGTGAAGTCATAGAATGCAGGTGTGTGAAGTCCCAGAATGGAGATCTGTGAAGTCAGAATGGAGGTGTGTGAAGTCAGAGAATGGAGGTGTGTGAAGTCATAGTATTGAGGTTTTGAATTAAGAATGGAGGTGTGTGAAGTCACAGAATGAAGGTATATGAACTCAGAATGGAGGTGTTTGAAGTCACAGAATGGAGATGTGTGAAGTCATAGAATGGAGGTATGTTACGTCATAGAATGGACGTTTCTGAAGTCACAATGGAGGTGTGTGAAGTCACAGAATGGAGTTGTGTGAAGTCAGAATGGAGGTCTGTGATATCACAGAATGAAGGTGTGTGAAGTCACAGAATGGAGGTGTGTGAAGTCACAGAATGGAGGTTTGTGAAGTCACAGAATGGAGGTGTCTGAAGTCAGAATTGAGGTGTGTGAAATCATAGAATGTATTTGTGTGAAGTCAGAATTGAGGTGTGTGAAATCATAGAATGGAGGTGTGTGAAGTCAGAGTGGAGGTGTGTGAAGTCATAGAATAGACGCGTGTGAAGTCATACAAGGGAGGTGTGTGAAGTCAGAATGGAGGTGTGTGAAGTCATAGAATGGAGGTGTGTGAAGTCAGAATGTAGTTGTTTGAAGTCATAGAATGGAGTTGTGTGAAGTCACATAATGGAGGTGTGTGAGGTCACAGAATGGAGGTGTGAGAAGTCATTAAATGGAGGTGTGTGTAGTCACAGAATGGAGGTGTGTGAAGTCACAGAATGGAGGTGTGTGAAGTCACAGAATGGAGGTGTGTGAAGTCATAAAATCTAGGTGTGTGAAGTCAAAAAGGAGGTGTGTGAAGTCAGAATGGAGGTGTGGGAAATCACAGAATGAAGGTGTGTGAAGTCATAGAATGGAGGTGTGTGAAGTCACCGAATGGAGTTGTGTGAAGTCACAGAATGGAGGTTTGTGAAGTCACAGAATGGAGGTGTGTGCAGTCAGAATTGAGGTGTGTGAAATCATAGAATGGAGGTGTGTGAAGTCAGAATGGAGGTGTGTGAAGTCATAGAATGGTGGTGTGTGAACTCACAGAATGGAGGTGTGTGAGTCACAGAATGGAGGTGTGTGAAGTCATAGAACGGCAGTGTGTGAAGTCAAAGAGTGGGTGTGTGAAGTCAGAATGGAGGTGTGTGAAGTCAGAATGGAGGTGTGTGATTTCACGGAATGGAGGTGTGTGAAGTCATAGAATGCAGGTATGTGAAGTCATAGAATGGAGGTGTGTGAAGTCAGAATGGAAGTGTGTGAAGTCAGAATGGAGGTGTGTGAAGTCAAAGAATGGAGGTGTGTGAACTCAGAATGGACGTGTGTGAAGTCACAGAATGGAGGTGTGTGAAGTCATAGAATGCAGGTGTGTGAAGACCCAGAATGGAGATGTGTGAAGTCAGAATGGAGGTGTGTGAAGTCACAGAATGGAGGTGTGTGAAGTCAGAACGTAGTTGTGTGAAGTCTTAGAATGGAGTTGTGTGAAGTCACAGAATGGAGGTGTGTGAAGTCACAGAATGGAGGTGTGTGAAGTCAGAATGTAGTTGTGTGAAGTCTTAGAATGGAGTTGTGTGAAGTCACAGAATGGAGGTGTGTGAAGTCACAGAATGGAGGTGTGAGAAGTCATAAAATCTAGGTGTGTGAAGTCAAAGAGGAGGTGTGTGAAGTCAGAATGGAGGTGTGTAAACTCAGAATGGAGTTGTGTGAAGTCACGGAATGGAGGTGTGTGAGGTCGTATAATGGACGTGTGTGAATTCATAGAATGGAGGTATGTGAAGTCAGAATGGAGGTGTGTGAAGTCAGAATGGAGGTGTGGGAAATCACAGAATGAAGGTGTGTGAAGTCATAGAATGGAGGTGTGTGAAGTCAGAATGGAGGTGTGTGAACTCAGAATGGAGGTGTGGGAAATCACAGAATGAAGGTGTGTGAAGTAATAGAATGGAGGTGTGTGAAGTCACAGAATGGAGTTGTGTGAAGTCATAGAATGGAGGTGTGTGAAGTCATAGAATGGACGTGTGTGAAATCACAGAATGGAGGTGTCTGAACTCAGAATGGAGGTGTGTGACGTCAAAGAGTGGAGGTGTGTGAAGTCATAGAATGGAGGCGTGTGAAGTCATGGAATGGAGGTGTGTGAAGTCACAGTGGAGGTGTGTGAAGTCACAGAATGGAGGTGTCTGAACTCAGAATGGAGGTGTGTGAAGTCAAAGAGTGGTGGTGTGTGAAGTCATAGAATGGAGGTGTGTGAAGTCATAGAATGGAGGTGTGTGAAGTCACAGTGGAGGTGTGTGAAGTCACAGAATGGAGGTGTCTGAACTCAGAATGGAGGTGTATGACGTCAAAGAGTGCAGTTGTGTGAAGTCATAGAATGGAGGTGTGTGAAGTCATAGAATGGAGGTGTGTGAAGTCACAGAATGAAGGTGTCTGAACTCAGAAGGGAGGTGTGTGACGTCAAAGAGTGGAGGTGTGTGAAGTCATAGAATGAAGGTGTGTGAAGTCACAGAATGGAGGTGTGTGAAGTCGCAGAATGGAGCTCTGTGAAGTCATAGAACGGAGGTGTGTTAAGTCAAAGAAGGGGTGTGAGAAGTCAGAATGGAGGTGTGTGAAGTCAGAGAATGGAGGTGTGTGAATTCAGAATGAAGGTGTGTGAAGTCATAGAATGGACTTGTGTGAAGTCATAGAATGTAGGTGTGTGAAGTCACAGAATTGAGGTGTGTGAAGTCAGAATGGAGATGTGTGAAGTCATAGAATGGATGTATGTGAAGTAGGATTGGAGGTGTGGGAAATCATAGAATGGAGGTTTGTGAAGTCACAGAATGGAGGTGTGTGAAGTCACAGAATGGAGGTGTGTGAAGTCATAAAATCTAGGTGTGTGAAGTCAAAGAGGAGGTGTGTGAAGTCAGAATGGAGGAGTGTAAACGCAGAATGGAGTTGTGTGAAGTCACGGAATGGAGGTGTGTGACGTCATAGAATGGACGTGTGTGAAGTCATAGAATGGAGGTGTGTGAAGTCAGAATGGAGGTGTGTGAAGTCAGAATGGAGGTGTGGGAATTCACAGAATGAAGGTGTGTGAAGTCATAAAATGGAGGTGTGTGAAGTCAGAAAGGAGGTGTGTGAACTCAGAATGGAGGTGTGGGAAATCACAGAATGAATGTGTGTGAAGTCATAGAATGGAGGTGTGTGAAGTCACAGAATGGAGTTGTGTGAAGTCATAGAATGGAGGTGTGTGAAGTCATAGAATGGAGGTGTGTGAAGTCACAGAATGGAGGTGTCTGAACTCAGAATGGAGGTGTGTGACGTCAAAGAGTGGAGGTGTGTGAAGTCATAGAATGGAGGTGTGTGAAGTCGTAGAATGGCGGTGTGTGAAGTCATAGAATGGAGGTGTGTGTGATGTCCCAGAATGGAGGGGTGTGAAATCAGAATGGAGGTGTGTGGTGTCACGGAATGGAGGGTGTGTGAAGTCATAGAATGCAGGTGTGTGAAGTCATAGAATGGAGGTGTGTGAAGTCAGAATGGAGGTATGTGAAGTCAGAATGGAGGTGTGTGAAGTCACAGATCGGAGGTGTGTGAACTCAGAATGGAGGTGTTTGAAGTCACAGAATGGACCTGTGTGAAGTCACAGAATGGAGGTGTGTGAAGTCACAGAATGGAGGTGTGTGAACTCAGAATGGAGGTGTTTGAAGTCACAGAATGGAGATGTGTGAAGTCATAGAATGGAGGTGTATGAAGTCATAGAACGGAGGTGTGTGAAGTCACAATGGAGGTGTGTGAAGTCACAGAATGGAGTTGTGTCAAGTCAGAACGGAGGTGTGTGAAGTCACAGAATGAAGGTGTGTGAAGTCACAGAATGGAGGTGTGTGAAGTAACAGAATGGAGGTTTGTGAAGTCACAGAATGGAGGTGTGTGAAGTCAGAATGGACGTGTGTGAAGTCACAGAATGGAGGTGTGTGAAGTCAAAATGGAGGTGTGTGAAGTCACAGAATGGAGGTGTGTGAACTCAGAATGGAGGTGTTTGAAGTCACAGAATGGACGTGTGTGAAGTCACAGAATGGAGGTGTGTGAAGTCACAGAATGGAGGTGTGTGAACTCAGAATGGAGGTGTTTGAAGTCACAGAATGGACGTGTGTGAAGTCACAGAATGGAGGGTGTGTGAAGTCATACAATGCAGGTGTGTGAAGTCCCAGAATGGAGATGTGTGAAGTCAGAATGGACGTGTGTGAAGTCACAGAATGGAGGTGTGTGAAGTCACAGTATGGAGGTATTGAAGTAAGAATGGAGGTGTGTGAAGTCACAGAATGGAGGTATGTGAACTCAGAATGGAGGTGTGTGAAGTCAGAATGTAGTTGTGTGAAGTCATAGAATGGAGTTGTGTGAAGTCACAGAATGGAGGTGTGTGAAGTCACAGAATGGAGGTGTGAGAAGTCATTAAATGGAGGTGTGTGAAGTCACACAATGGAGGTGTGTGAAGTCAGAGAATGGAGGTGTGTGAAGTCATAAAATCTAGGTGTGTGAAGTCAAAGAGGAGGTGTGTGAAGTCAGAATGTAGGTGTGTAAACTCAGAATGGAGTTGTGTGAAGTCATGGAATGGAGGTGTGTGAGGTCATAGAATGGACGTGTGTGAAGTCATAGAATGGAGGTGTGTGAAGTCAGAATGGAGGTGTGTGAACTCAGAATGGAGGTGTGGGAAATCACAGAATGAAGGTGTGTGAAGTCATAGAATGCACTTGTGTGAAGTCATAGAATGGAGGTGTGTGAAGTCACAGAATGGAGGTGTGTGAAGTCAGAATGGAGATGTGTGAAGTCAGAGAATGGATGTTTGTGAAGTAAGAATGGAGGTGTGTGAAATCATAGAATGGAGGTGTGTGTGAAGTCACAGAATGGAGGTGTGTGAAGTCATAGAATGGAGGTGTGTGAAGTCGTATTATGGCGTTGTGTGAAGTCATAGAATGGAGGTGTGTGAAGACACAGAATGGAGGTGTGTGACGTCATAGAATGGAGGTGTTTGAAGTCGTATAATGGCGGTGTGTGAAGTCATAGAATGGAGGTGTGTGAAGTCACAGAATGTAGGTGTGTGATGTCAGAATGGAGGTGTGTGACGTCACGGAATGGAGGTGTGTGTGCAGACATAGTATGGAGTTGTGTGAAGTCACAGAATGGACGTGTGTGAAGTCACAGAATGGAGGTGTGTGAAGTCATAGAATGCAGGTGTCTGAAGTCATAGAATGGAGGTGTGTGAAGTCAGAATGGAGGTGTGTGAAGTCAGAATGGAGGTGTGTGAAGTCACAGAATGGAGGGTGTGTGAACTCAGAATGGAGGTGTGTGAAGTCACAGAATGGAGATGTGTGAAGTCAGAATGGAGGTGTGTGAAATCACAGAATGGAGGTGTGTGAAGTCATAGAATGGAGGTGTGTGAAGTCACAGAATGGAGGTGAGTGAAGTCACAGAGTGGGGGTGTGTAGTCATAGAATTGAGGTTTGTGAAGTCAGAGAATGAAGGTGTATGAAGACACAGAATGGGGGTGAGTGAAGTCACAGAATGGAGGTTTGTGAAATCAAAATCGAGGTGTGGGAATTCACAGAATGGAGGTATGTGAAGTCAGAGAATGGAGGTGTGTGAAATCATACAATGAGGAGTGTGAAGTCAGACAATGGAGGTGTGTAAAGTCAGAGAATGGAGGTGTGTGAAGTCATAGAATTGCGGTGTGTGAAGTCACAGAATGGAGGTGTGTGAAGTCAAAATGGAGGTGTGTGAAGTCAGAGAATGGAGGTGTGTGAAATTATAGAATGGAGGCGTGAAGTCAGACAATGGAGGTGTGTAAAGTTAGAGAATGGAGGTTTGTGAAGTCATAGAATTGAGGTGTGTGAAGTCAAAGAATGGAGGTGTGTGAAGTCAAAATGGAGGTGTGTGAAGTCAGAGAATGGAGGCGTGTGAAGTCAGACAATGGAGGTGTGTGAAGTCAGAGAATGGAGGTCTGTGAAGTCATAGAATGGAGGTGTGTGAAGTCACAGAATGGAAGTGTGTGAAGTCAAAATTGAGGTGTGTGAAGTCATAGAATGGAGGTGTGTGAAGTCAGAATGTAGGGGTGTGAAGTCCTAGAATGGAGGTGTGTGAAATCACAGAGTAGAGGTTCTTGAAGTCACAGAATAGAGGTGTGTTAAATCATAGAATGGAGGTGTGTGAAGTCAAAGAGGAGGTGTGTGAAGTAAGAATGGAGGTGTGTGAAGTCACAGAATGCAGGTGTGTGAACTCAGAACGGAGGTGTGTGAAGTCACAGAATGGAGGAGTGTGAAGTCATAGAATGGACGTGTGTGAAGTCATACAATGGAGGTGTGTGAAGTCAGAATGGAGGTGTGTGAAGTCAGAGTGGAGGTGTGTGAAGTCCCAGAATGGAGGTGTGTGAAGTCAAAGAATGGAGGTGTGTGAAGGCATAGAATGGCGGTGAGCAAAGTCATAGAATGGAGGTGTGTGAAGTCACAGAATGGTCGTGTGTGAATACAGAATGGAGGTGTGTGAAGTCACAGAATGGAGGTGTGTGAAGACATAGTATGGAGTTGTGTGAAGTCAGAATGGAGGTGGGTGAGGTCACACAATGGAGGTGTGTGAAGTCACAGAATGGAGGTGAGTGAAGTCACAGTATGGAATTGTGTGAAGTCCTAGAATGGAGGAGTGTGAAGTCCTAGAATGGAGGTGAGTAAAGTCACAGAATGCAGGTGTGTGAAGTCATAGAATGGAGGTGTGTAAAGTCATAGAATGGATGTGTGTGAAGTCAGAATTGAGGTGTGTGAAGTAAGAGTAGAGGTGTGTGAAATCAGAGAATGAAGGTGTGTGAAGTCACAGAATGGAGGTGTGTGTAGTCAGAGTGGAGGTGTGTGAAGTCACAGAATGGGGGTGTGTGAAGTCATAGAATGGAGGTGTGTGAAGTCATAGAATGGAGGTGTGTGAAATCATAGAAGGGAGGTGTGTGAAGTCACAGAATGGATGTGTGTTAACTCAGAATTGAGGTATGTGAAGTCACAGAATGGAGGTGCCTGAAGACATAGTATGGAGTTGTGTGAAGTCAGAATGGAGGTGTGTGAAGTCATAGAATGGAGGTGTGTGAAGTCGTATAATGGCGGTGTGTGAAGTCATAGAATGGAGGTGTGTGAAGTCACAGAATGGAGGTGTGTGAAGTCACAGAATGGAGGTTTGTGAAGTCAAAGAATGGAGGTGTGTGAAGTCAGAATTGAGGTGTGTGAAATCATAGAATGGAGGTGTGTGAAGTCAGAATGGAGGTGTGTGAAGTCATAGAATGATGGTGTGTGAATTCACAGAATGGAGATGTGTGAAGTCACAGAATGGAGGTGTGTGAGGGATAGAACGGAGGTGTGTGAAGTCAAAGAGGGGGTGTGTGAAGGCAGAATGGAGGTGTGTGAAGTCACAGAATGTAGGTGTTTGAATTCAGAATAAAGATGTGTGAAGTCACAGAATGGAGGTGTGTGAAGTCATAGAATGGACTTGTGTGAAGTCATAGAATGCAGGTGTGTGAAGTCACAGAATGGAGGTGTGTGAAGTCAGAATGGAGATGTGTGAAGTCAGAGAATGGATGTTTGTGAAGTAAGAATGGAGGTGTGTGAAATCATAGAATGGAGGTTTGTGAAGTTACAGAATGGAGGTGTGTGAAATCATAGAATGGAGGTTTGTGAAGTCGTAGAATGGCGGTGTGTGGAGTCATAGAATGGAGGTGTGTGAAGTCACAGAATGGAGGTGTGTGAAGTGAGAATGGAGGTGTGTGACGTCACGGAATGGAGGTGTGTGAAGTCACAGAATGGAGGTGTGTAAAGTCAAAATTAACGTGTGTGAAGTCATAGAATGGAGGTGTGTGAAGTCAAAGAGGAGGTGTGTGAAGTAAGAATGGGGGTGTGTGAAGTCACAGAATGCAGGTGTGTGAACTCAGAATGGAGGTGTGTGAAGTCACAGAATGGATGATTGTGAAGGCATAGAAATGGACGTGTGTGAAGTCATACAATGGAGGTGTGTGAAGTCAGAATGGAGGTGTGTGAAATCAGAGTGGAGGTGTGTGAAGTCAAAGAGGAGGTGTGTGAAGTCAAAGAATGGAGTTGTTTGAAGGCATAGAATGCCGGTGAGTAAAGTCATAGAATGGAGGTGTGTGAAGTCACAGAATGGTGGTTAGTGAATACAGAATGGAGGTGTGTGAAGTCACAGAATGGAGGTGTGTGAAGACATAGTATGGAGTTGTGTGAAGTCAGAATGGAGGTGTGTGAGGTCACACAATGGAGGTTTGAAGTCACAGGATGAAGGTGAGTGAAGTCACAGTATGGAATTGTGTGAAGTCCTAGAATGGAGGTGAGTGAAGTCACAGAATGCAGGTGTGTGAAGTCACAGAATGGAGGTGTGTAAAGTCATAGAATGGGTGTGTGTGGAGTCCGAATTGAGGTGTGTGAAGTCAGAGTGGAGGTGTGTGAAGTCACAGCATAAAGGTGTTTGAAGTCATAGAATGGCGGTGTGTGAAATTATAGAATGGAGGTGTGTGAAGTCACAGAATGGAGGTGTGTGAACTCAGAAGGGAGGTGTGTGAAGTCACAGAATGGAGGTGCCTGAAGACATACTATGGAGTTGTGTGAAGTCAGAATGGAGGTGTGTGAAGTCACAGAATGGAGGTGTGTAGTAACAGAATAGAGGTGCGTGAAGTCACAGAAAGGAGGTGTGTGATATCGTAGAGTGGAGGTGTGAGAAGTCATAGAATAAATGTGTGTGAAGTCAGAATGGAGGTGTGTGAAGTAACAGAATGGAGGTGTGTGAAGTAACAGAATGGAGGTGCGTGAAGTCACAGAAAGGAGGTGTGTGATGTCATAGAATGGAGGTGTGAGAAGTCACAGAATGGAGATGTTTGAAGTCAGAATGGAGGTGTGTGAACTAACAGAATGGAGGTGTGTGAAGTCACAGAATGGAGGTGAGTGAGGTCCTAGAATGGAGGTGAGTGAAGTCATAGGATGCAGGTGTGTGAAGTTACAGAATGGAGATGTTTGAAGTCAAAATTGAGGTGTGAAGTAACACAATGGGGGTGTGTGAAGTCACAGAATGGAGGTGAGTGAAGTCATAGAATGCAGTTGTGTGAAGTCACAGAATGGAGATGTTTAAAGTCAGAATGGAGGTGTGTGAAGTCAGAGAATGGAGGTTTGTGAAGTCATAGAATGGAGGTTTGTGAAGTCAGAATGGAGGTGTGTGAAGTCACAGAATGGAGATGAGTGAAATCACAGAGGGGGGGAGTGTGTAGTCATAGAATGGAGGTTTGTGAAATCAGAGAATGGAGGTGTGTGAAGACACAGAATGAATGTGAGTGAAGTCACACTATGGAATTGTGTGGAGTCCTAGAATGGAGGTGTGTGAAGTCCTAGAATGGAGGTGTGTGAAGTAACAGAATGGAGGTGTGTGAAGTCACAGAATGGAGCTGAGTGAAGTCATAGAATGCAGGTGTGTGAAGTCACAGACTGGAGATGTGTGAAGTCAGAATGGAAGTGTGTGAAGTCACAGAATGGAGGTGTGTGAAGTCACAGAATGGAGGTGTGTGAAGTCAGAATGTTGGTGTGTGAAGTCATAGAATGGAGGTGTGTGAGGTAACAGAATGGAGGTGTGTGAAGTCAGATTCGAGGTGTGTGAAGTCATCGAATGGAGGTGTGTGCAGTCAGATTGTAGGTGTGTGAATTCATAAATGGAGGTGTGTGAAGTCACAGAATGGAGGGGTGTGAAGTCACAGAATGGAGATGTGTGAAGTCATAGAATGGAGGTGTGTGAAGTCACAGAATGGAGTTGTGTGAAGTCATAGAATGGAGGTGTGTCAAGTCATAGAATGGAGGTGTGTGAAGTCACAGAATGGAGGTGTGTGAACTCAGAATGGAGGTGTGTGAACTCAGAATGGAAGTGTTTGAAGTCACAGCATGGAGATGTGTGAAATCATAGAATGGAGGTGTGTGAAGTCATTGAATGGAGGGGTGTGAAGTCACAATGGAGGTGTGTGAAGTCACAGAATGGAGTTCTGTGAAGTCAGAATGGGAGGTGTGTGTAGTCACAGAATGAAGTTGTGTGAAGTCACGGAATGGAGGTGTGTGAAGTCACACAATGGAGGTTTGTGAAATCACAGAATGGAGGTGTGTGAAGTCAGAATTGAGTTGTGTGAAATCATACAATTGAGGTGTGTGAAGTCAGAATGGAGGTGTGTGAAGTCATAGAATGTTGGTGTGTGAACTCACAGAATGGAGGTGCGTGAAGACAGAGAATGGAGGTGTGTGAAGTCATAGTACGGAGGTGTGTAAAGTCAAAGAGGGTGTGTTTGAAGTCAGAATGGAGGTGTATGAAGTCACAGAATGGAGGAGTGTGAAGTCAGAATGGAGATGTGTGAAGTCAGAGAATGGATGATTGTGAAGTAAGAATGCAGGGTGTGTGAAATCATAGAATGGAGGTGTGTGAAGTCACAGAATGGAGGTGTGTGAAGTCATAGAATGGACGTGTGTGAAGTTATAGAATGGAGGTGTGTGAAGTCACAAAATGGAGGTGTGTGGAGTCACAGAATGGAGGAGTGTGAAGTCATAGAATGGACGTGTGTGAAGTCATACAATGGAGGTGTGTGAAGTCAGAATGGAGGTGTGTGAAGTCAGACTGGAGGTGTGTGAAGTCACAGAATGAAAGTGTGTGAAGTTACAGAATGGAGGTGTGTGAAATCACAAAATGGAGGTTTGTGAAATCACAGAATGGAAGTGTGTGAAATCAGAATTGTGTGTGTAATCATAGAATGGAGGTGTGTGAAGTCAGAATGGACGTGTGTGAAGTCATACAATGGAGGTGTGTGAAGTCAGAATGGAGGTGTGTGAAGTCAGAGTGGAGGTGTGTGAAGTCACAGAATGGAGGTGTGGGAAATAATACAATGGAGGTGTGTGAAGTCATAGAATGGCGGTGTGTGAAGTCATAGAATGGAGGTGTGTGAAGTCAGAATGGAGGTGTTTGAAGTCAAAGAGGAGGTGTGTGAAGTAAGAATGGAGTTGTGTGAAGTCACAGAATGGAGGTGTGGGAAGTCATAGAATGGAGGTGTGTGAAGTCATACAATGGAGGTGTGTGAAGTCACAGAATGGAGTTGTGGGAAGTCATAGAATGGAGGTGTGTGAAGTCATAGAATGGCAATATGTGAAGTCATACAATGGAGGTGTGTGAAGTCAGAATGGAGGTGTGTGAAGTCAAAGAGGAGGTGTGTGAAGTAAGAATGGAGTTGTGTGAAGGCATAGAATGGCGGTGAGTAAAGTCATAGAATGGAGGTGTGTGAAGTCACAGAATGGTGGTGTATGAATACAGAATGGAGGTGTGTGAAGTCACAGAATGGAGGTGTGTGAAGACATAGTATGGAGTTGTGTGAAGTCAGAATGGAGTTGTGTGAGGTCACACAATGGAGGTGTGTGAAGTCACAGAATGGAGGTGAGTGAAGTCACAGTATGGAATTGTGTGAAGTCATAGAATGGAGGTGAGTGAAGTCACAGAATGCAGGTGTGTGAAGTCACAGAATGGAGGTGTGTAAAGTCATAGAATGGATGTGTTTGAAGTCAGAATTGAGGTGTGTGAAGTCAGAGTGGAGGTGGGTGAAGTCACAGAATGAAGGTGTGTGAAGTCACAGAATGGAGGTGTGTGAAGTCACAGAATGGAGGTGTGTGAAGTCATAAAATCTAGGTGTTTGAAGTCAAAAAGGAGGTGTGTGAATTCAGAATGGAGGTGTGGGAAATCACAGAATGAAGGTGTGTGAAGTCATAGAATGGAGGTGTGTGAAGTCACAGAATGGAGTTGTGTGAAGTCATAAAATGGAGGTGTGTGAAGTCATAGAATGGAGGTGTGTGAAGTCAAAGAATGGAGGTGTCTGAACTCAGAATGGAGGTGTGTGACGTCAAAGAGTGGAGGTGTGTGAAGTCATAGAATGGAGATATGTGAAGTCGTAGAATGGATGTGTTTGAAGTCAGAATGGAGGTGTGTGAAGTCAGAATGGAGGTGTGAAGTCACAGAATGAAGGTATGTGAACTCAAAATGGAGGTGTTTGAAGTCACAGAATGTAGATGTGTGAAGTCATAGAATGGAGCTGTGTGAAGTCATAGAATGGAGGTGTGTGAAGTCACAATGTAGGTGTGTGAAGACACAGAATGGAGTTATGTGAAGTAAGAATGGAGGTGTGTGAAGTCACTGAATGAAGGTGTGTGAAGTCAAGGAATGGAGGTGTGTGAAATCACAGAATGGAGGTTTCTGAAGTCACAGAATAGATGTGTGTGAAGTCAGAATTGAGGTGTGTAACATCATAGAATGGAGGTGTGTGAAGTCAGAATGCAGGTGTGTGAAGTCATAGAATGGTGGTGTGTGAACTCACAGAATGGAGGTGTGTGAAGTCGCAGAATGGAGCTCTGTGATGTCATAGAACGGAGGTGTGTTAAGTCAAAGAGGGGGTGTGAGAAATCAGAATGGAGGTGTGTGAAGTCAGAGAATGGAGGTGTGTGAATTCAGAATGAAGGTGTGTGAACTCAGAATGGAGGTGTTTGAAGTCACAGAATGGACGTGTGTGTAGTCACAGAATGGAGGTGTGTGAAGTCACAGAATGGAGGTGTGTGAAGTCACAGAATGGAGGTTTGTGAAGTCAAAGAATGGAGGTGTGTGAAGTCTGAATTGAGGTGTGTGAAATCATAGAATGGAGGTGTGTGAAGTCAGAATGGAGGTGTGTGAAGTCATAGAATGATGGTGTGTGAATTCACAGAATGGAGATGTGTGAAGTCACAGAATGGAGGTGTGTGAAGTGATAGAACGGAGGTGTGTGAAGTCAAAGAGGGGGTGTGTGAAGGCAGAATGGAGGTGTGTGAAGTCACAGAATGTAGGTGTTTGAATTCAGAATAAAGATGTGTGAAGTCACAGAATGGAGGTGTGTGAAGTCATAGAATGGACTTGTGTGAAGTCATAGAATGGAGGTGTGTGAAGTCACAGAATGGAGGTGTGTGAAGTCAGAATGGAGATGTGTGAAGTCAGAGAATGGATGTTTGTGAAGTAAGAATGGAGGTGTGTGAAATCATAGAATGGAGTTTTGTGAAGTTACAGAATGGAGGTGTGTGAAATCATAGAATGGAAGTTTGTGAAGTCGTAGAATGGCGGTGTGTGGAGTCATAGAATGGAGGTGTGTGAAGTCACAGAATGGAGGTGTGTGAAGTGAGAATGGAGGTGTGTGACGTCACGGAATGGAGGTGTGTGAAGTCACAGAATGGAGGTGTGTGAAGTCAAAATTGACGTGTGTGAAGTCATAGAATGGAGGTGTGTGAAGTCAAAGAGGAGGTGTGTGAAGTAAGAATGGGGGTGTGTGAAGTCACAGAATGCAGGTGTGTGAACTCAGAATGGAGGTGTGTGAAGTCACAGAATGGATGATTGTGAAGGCATAGAATGGACGTGTGTGAAGTCATACAATGGAGGTGTGTGAAGTCAGAATGGAGGTGTGTGAAATCAGAGTGGAGGTGTGTGAAGTCAAAGAGGAGGTGTGTGAAGTCAAAGAATGGAGTTGTTTGAAGGCATAGAATGCCGGTGAGTAAAGTCATAGAATGGAGGTGTGTGAAGTCACAGAATGGTGGTTAGTGAATACAGAATGGAGGTGTGTGAAGTCACAGAATGGAGGTGTGTGAAGACATAGTATGGAGTTGTGTGAAGTCAGAATGGAGGTGTGTGAGGTCACACAATGGAGGTTTGAAGTCACAGGATGAAGGTGAGTGAAGTCACAGTATGGAATTGTGTGAAGTCCTAGAATGGAGGTGTGTGAAGTCCTAGAATGGAGGTGAGTGAAGTCACAGAATGCAGGTGTGTGAAGTCACAGAATGGAGGTGTGTAAAGTCATAGAATGGGTGTGTGTGGAGTCCGAATTGAGGTGTGTGAAGTCAGAGTGGAGGTGTGTGAAGTCACAGCATAAAGGTGTTTGAAGTCATAGAATGGCGGTGTGTGAAATTATAGAATGGAGGTGTGTGAAGTCACAGAATGGAGGTGTGTGAACTCAGAAGGGAGGTGTGTGAAGTCACAGAATGGAGGTGCCTGAAGACATACTATGGAGTTGTGTGAAGTCAGAATGGAGGTGTGTGAAGTCACAGAATGGAGGTGTGTAGTAACAGAATAGAGGTGCGTGAAGTCACAGAAAGGAGGTGTGTGATGTCGTAGAGTGGAGGTGTGAGAAGTCATAGAATAAATGTGTGTGAAGTCAGAATGGAGGTGTGTGAAGTAACAGAATGGAGGTGTGTGAAGTAACAGAATGGAGGTGCGTGAAGTCACAGAAAGGAGGTGTGTGATGTCATAGAATGGAGGTGTGAGAAGTCACAGAATGGAGATGTTTGAAGTCAGAATGGAGGTGTGTGAACTAACAGAATGGAGGTGTGTGAAGTCACAGAATGGAGGTGAGTGAGGTCCTAGAATGGAGGTGAGTGAAGTCATAGGATGCAGGTGTGTGAAGTTACAGAATGGAGATGTTTGAAGTCAAAATTGAGGTGTGAAGTAACACAATGGGGGTGTGTGAAGTCACAGAATGGAGGTGAGTGAAGTCATAGAATGCAGTTGTGTGAAGTCACAGAATGGAGATGTTTAAAGTCAGAATGGAGGTGTGTGAAGTCAGAGAATGGAGGTTTGTGAAGTCATAGAATGGAGGTTTGTGAAGTCAGAATGGAGGTGTGTGAAGTCACAGAATGGAGATGAGTGAAATCACAGAGGGGGGAGTGTGTAGTCATAGAATGGAGGTTTGTGAAATCAGAGAATGGAGGTGTGTGAAGACACAGAATGAATGTGAGTGAAGTCACACTATGGAATTGTGTGGAGTCCTAGAATGGAGGTGTGTGAAGTCCTAGAATGGAGGTGTGTGAAGTAACAGAATGGAGGTGTGTGAAGTCACAGAATGGAGCTGAGTGAAGTCATAGAATGCAGGTGTGTGAAGTCACAGACTGGAGATGTGTGAAGTCAGAATGGAAGTGTGTGAAGTCACAGAATGGAGGTGTGTGAAGTCACAGAATGGAGGTGTGTGAAGTCAGAATGGTGGTGTGTGAAGTCATAGAATGGAGGTGTGTGAGGTAACAGAATGGAGGTGTGTGAAGTCAGATTCGAGGTGTGTGAAGTCATCGAATGGAGGTGTGTGCAGTCAGAATGTAGGTGTGTGAATTCATAAATGGAGGTGTGTGAAGTCACAGAATGGAGGGGTGTGAAGTCACAGAATGGAGATGTGTGAAGTCATAGAATGGAGGTGTGTGAAGTCACAGAATGGAGTTGTGTGAAGTCATAGAATGGAGGTGTGTGAAGTCATAGAATGGAGGTGTGTGAAGTCACAGAATGGAGGTGTGTGAACTCAGAATGGAGGTGTGTGAACTCAGAATGGAAGTGTTTGAAGTCACAGCATGGAGATGTGTGAAATCATAGAATGGAGGTGTGTGAAGTCATTGAATGGAGGGGTGTGAAGTCACAATGGAGGTGTGTGAAGTCACAGAATGGAGTTCTGTGAA